>NC_058080.1:723577647-723766143 GCF_014858855.1 Bufo gargarizans
ATGATCCGTATAGACAGTAACGGGGTGAGAAGCCCCCTCCAACCAGTGACGCCATTCCTCAAAGGCCAACTTTATAGCTAGCAACTCTCTATCTCCCACATCATAGTTCCTCTCGGCGACCGAGAGCTTCTTGGAAAAGAAAGCACACGGGACCCATTTGCCAGGAGAAGAACCCTGCGACAGCACCGCTCCCACCCCCACTTCTGATGCATCCACCTCCACCACGAATGGTTGAGACACATCGGGCTGCACCAGAATGGGAGCAGACGCAAAACACTCCTTAATAGTCGAAAAGGCCTGCAATGCCTCCTCCGACCAAACAGAAACATCAATGCCCTTCTTTGTCATATCAGTCAGAGGTTTAACAATGGTGGAATAGTTTAGAATACATTTTCTATAATAGTTAGTAAACCCCAAAAACCGCATCAAAGCTTTCTGATTCTCTGGTCGGTCCCATTCCAGAACCGCCTGGACTTTTTCGGGGTCCATACGAAAACCAGAGTCGGAAAGCAGATATCCAAAAACGGAAGCTCCTGCACAGAAAACACACGTTTTTCCAATTTGGCATATAACTTATTCTCCTGAAGGATCGTCAAAACCTGTCTCACATGATCCTGATGGGTCTTCAGATCAGGAGAGTAAATTAAAATGTCATCTAAGTAAACTACCACGAACCTCCCCACCAAGTGATGAAAAATGTCATTGACGAATCGCTGAAATACCGCTGGCGCGTTCGTCAACCCAAAAGGCATAACCAGATTCTCAAAATGACCCTCGTGCATATTGAAGGCCGTCTTCCACTCATCCCCTTCCTTGATTCTGATCAGATTGTAGGCATCTCTCAAATCCAACTTGGAGAACACCCTGGCACCAACAATCTGATCAAAAAGGTCGGAGATCAAAGGAAGGGGATACGGATCCCGGACCGTAATACGGTTTAATTCCCGAAAATCCAAGCACGGTCTCAGTGATCCATCCTTTTTCTTGACAAAGAAAAAACCTACTGCCACCGGAGACTTAGATGGCCTAATATGACCTTTTGCCAAACTCTCGGCGATATACTTTCGCATGACCTCTATTTCAGGTTGGGAAAGATTGTAAAGGTGAGACTTTGGCAACTTAGCTCCTGGGATGAGATTAACTGGACAATCATAGTCACGATGAGGGGGCAATTCCTGGGTCCCACCCTCCGAAAAGACATCCGCAAAGTCTGAGAGATATTGAGGTAGAACTGCAGTGGACACTCCAGAGAAAGATGTGCCAAGACAATTCTCCGAACAAAATTCTCCCCAACCAATAATTTGTCTTGCTTGCCAATCAATAATTGGATTATGTTTTGTCAACCACGGTAAACCTAGGACTATAGGAGCAGGCAAATCCCTCATGACAAAACAAGATATAAACTCTACATGTGAATCACCCACCCTCAACTGAATACCATGTGCAATATGAGTGAGACTCCTTTGAGAAAGAGGTGAAGAATCTATTGCAAACACCGGAATCTCCCTTTCTAAAGTGCACGTACTTAGACCCAGATTTTGAAGAAAGAGAAAGTCAATAAGGTTTAACCCAGCACCACAGTCAATGAATACCTCCACAGAAAATTTTCTTGAGTCTAGCGCCACCATAGCTGGAAGGAGAAAACGAGAATTACAGGGAGCTTTCATACCTGCTTGTTCCACTACTCCATTCACGCTACCAAGAGTCAGGACGTTTTTTTTTTCTTTCATATCATCATGCGGTTTAACAAAAGGACAAGCAAAAACAAAATGGTCACTTTTTCCACAGTAGTAACATAGGAAAAACTTTAGGAGATGACATAAACTATCAGAACGAAAAGATATCTGACCCAACTGCATGGATTCCTCCCCTACCCCAGAGTTATAAGTAATATCACCCTGGGCAGCAGGTGAGACGAGACCACACGCAGAAGGGACCCCTTGCGCGGAGGGACCCTTACACCTCTCTCTAAAACGTCTATCCAACTGTATAGCCAAAGACATGGCATTCTCTAGAGTATCCGGGTACTCATGAAAAGCCAGGGCATCCTTCAACCTCTCAGATAACCCCTGACAAAACTGACTACGTAACGCAGGGTCGTTCCAACCTGACTCTGTAGCCCATCTCCTAAACTCCACGCAGTAAACCTCTGCAGTATGTTCACCCTGTAATAAGTTACGCAATTTATATTCTGCCATTGAGACCCGATCTGGGTCATCGTAAATCAATCCCAGGGCTTTAAAAAATTCCTCCACCAACCAAAGGGCCAGAGAACCGGACGGCAGAGAAAAAGCCCAGGATTGCGCGTCCCCTTTAAGCAGAGACATGATGATACCAACCCTCTGACTTTCATCACATGACGAAAATGGACGCAGTCGAAAAAACAGTTTGTATGACTCTTTAAAGCGGATAAAATCATCCGCACCCCCTGTAAATTTCTCGGGAAGAGCGACTTTAGGCTCCCCACCAATTTGACCTGCACCTGATGCCAGAACACTCTGACACTGTGTGACCGAACTACGCAGATCTGCAACCTCTAGGGATAATTCCTGCATGCGGTCAAGCAGTGCATCAATTGACGCCATCACAAAACCGCTGAGTAATGGCAGTCACAGTACGGCGGGTTATAATGTCACGGCGGACAGGAACTCAGATACACAAACAACCAAATACACAAGTGTCTAGGCTAGATGCTGGGGACAGGTCACCTCCTAGCACATCCCAACTTCTCTCCCTATGCTGCTAAGCCCACTTTCAGACCTTGATGGTAGGTAAGAAGTGTCCTCATGCCTGGGCTGCAAACACCCTAGAATCCCTGAGATGGTGAAAGGGGAGAAGGGGCAGAAGACACACAAATAGCCTAGACCGCAAACAACACAAACAGAAAAGAAACTTATCTGAGCTGGAACAGACAATCCTTCCTTCCTGAATCCTAGACCAGAATGAATACTATAACCCGCACGGCCCTCTGGGAGAGAAGGCCATTTAAGCCAATGACCCCACCCAGAGCGCCTGAAGGAAGGCGGATCCACCATGATTCCAAAACAAACAAAAAGGTTAGACACGTGCTGCCAATCTGACAGATCTCCGCACACTGTCCGAGCCGGGCATGACAGGGACCAAACATTGGGGGGGGTCATTATAGGGGTTGGATAACCCCTTTAACCTTACCAGGCAGTAGGATTGGTTTGCAAACAGGTGCTCTTCCTAGCAGCTCCATCACTTACCCAAACAATACAATGCAGACCCCCATGGCGGCACCTATACTTGACAATGGCACCAGTCATGGTCTCTCTCTCTCTCACCTTTGTCTTTTGCCCTCATTTTTTTTATTTGTTTCTCCTCGAAACCTCTCCACAAACATGAGTTATTTCATCCTTCAGGTTTCAAGTTTAAAACTCATCTATTTGGGAATCTACTTCTGGCAGTGGCATTTCATGAGCAAAATGGCCTGTGGTTTGAGCATATTGTACGCAGCGAGCATGAAATCTCGAAAGGCTGAATGAGGAGAGAGCCGTCGTGAAGGAGACAAAGAGAAGCGAAGAGGGGGGAACACTTATTCCACATGAATACATTTTAATTTTCTTCCTTTACAACCCAAGGTCCCCTAGAGCTGAGAATGATGCACTCTGGGCCTTACCGCCCTGTAATAAGGAATAATGTTAACCTACAGTGAAGATTAGCTGACTTTTACTTTATCTCCGAGCATCAGGAATGCCAGATGTTAAGTGCAGCTGTGTGCGCCATGGCGGTACATTTTATATTAAAGACCTCGTTCCCGAAAATATTAAGGAGGGAAAGAATCAGAACCCGCATATGCTGCTCTGTTTTACTGCTCACCCCTGGGCAGCGCTATAAAAGCTCAACTCTCCGGCGACTCGATTTACGACGCTGGGATCACACGCATTCGACACAGCTGGGCATTGCTCATCGGGGTCTGTAAATAAGAGTCTGCAAAATGTCCTCTCGTCGTCACCTTCGACTCGAGGTCAACGCGCCTTTTCTGTTTTGTCAGAGTCGTTTGCACAGCAGCATATATTTTGTTTGATGCCGTGGGACCCGAGGTGGCGAAAAGTCCTTCACTAATAGGTGATTATGTTTCTCTTACATGGAGGGTGCGAGGCACGACTTTTATTAACATCTCTGTATTCGCTGAGGAGTATCTCTAGTTTTCTCCCGTGACGGGTCAGTTAATGAATTCCATTTCATAGACGAGACATGACAAAGGTTTTTCCAGGAATTTATAATGAGGGCCAGTCCTTATGTTACACTGTACAATTTAGATAACTGAAAGCTATTCTTTCTGACCCCTCATAAACACTCAAGCTCGGCCGAGCTAACTGTGCATGTGTTCTTAATGGGCAGAGAGGAGTAAGCCGCAGTCAGACACCTCTGGGCGACTTATTTTTCCTGAAATTTAACATGTTTGACCCTCCATAACCCCAATATCTGTCAAACCACTCTATCTATCTATCTATCTATCTATCTATTTATCTATCTATTTATCTATCTATTTATCTATCTATCCAGACAATGACACTGGGCAGCACAGCAGTTTCAAAATGTAAGTATGGAGTGCCAGCAGTTGTGGAGGCGATCCACCTCCAAAATAATCAATAAACGAAAAAATTCCACGGCACATCCAGGGCGTAGAATCAGAATGGTTTTCTTTATTCACTTGGCAGAGATGTTTCGGTCCACTTGCTGGAACCTTTCTCAAGCATTAACAAAGTGCAATAGTGCCATGTGCATATTGATAATGGCTGGGGGGTGGCCGGATGCCGAGCATGACGGCTGCATAACTGAAGGGCTCCGTGTCCCCTGGCTGAAAAGCGGCTCTCAGCGCTACCTAAAGTAAAGGAGACAGCATACATTACCTCCTCCTAAGCCTCCACAGCTGCCGGGGGTGCCGCCAATGATGACCAGGGGCAAGAAAAGAGGCGCCGGTCCACAGAAGATGACGGCATTCTTCTCCTCAACCAAAGCCTGCAGGCAAGATGGCGCAGATTCCCGCCAGACAGGGGATTCTCCCCACTCCTCGCCGAGATCTCCAGGCTCCAGCCCACCTCTGCTCAAGTCAAATGGTCAGCGGGATTCCTCCAGCTCTCCCCTGCAAGATAAAAAGCAGAAAAGGGTGAGTGATTACCCTGCACAATCTTCCTCTCCTATATCAGCCACAGATTCTCCCATTAACCCTAAAGAAACCACCCTCTCAGTGGCAATCATGCAAGATATGCTCACTGAACTTAAACAATCTATACATAGCGACTTTAGGGACACTATCTCTACTATTCATGCATAAATTGTGGCCATAGGTGAAAGAACAGCCCACCTAGAGGACAAAATTGAGGAATTTGTCACTGCACATAATTCTCTTGTAGATGTTCATAACTCAGTGGAAGATAAACTTTCTGCCATCAAATTAAAACTGGCAGATCTAGAGGACCGTTCCAGGAGGAACAATATTAGGTTCCGCAACATCCCTGAGTCAGTGAGTGACGCACAGCTGTCGGAATTCATTACCAACCTCATGGCGGCATACCTCCCTAAAGCCACTAGCTCTGACCTAACTATAGATAGAGCACACCGCGTGCCTGTCACGACCATGTTTATGGCCGTGACTCCTTGGGAGCCGCATACAGTTGCCCGCGGTTTGGGTTGTTGTGTCAACCGCAGCTGGAGGCATAATGTTGTAGGCCTCAAGTGCGGTTGCCGCGGACAACAGCTATGTGTGCGGTTCCCTTGGAGTTGTGTGCGTGTTTGTAAGCACTTTTGTATGTCTGTGTGCACTTTGTTTAGGTTTAGTGTGCACTGACATCTTCCCTTCACTGGGGCTGTCCGTGGCAACGTTTGGTTGTCTGTACATGTGGTGGCAGTGTCCCGGCCTTCGGGCTGACTCCCAGGACATGAGTGCCACCCATGTCGTTGCCTGCGGCAACAGCCACAGTGTGTTTCGTGTTTTGGACACTTCTCCTTTTAAGTTGTGCTTTCCCTTCCCTGGTGTTAGAAGGGTTAACTCCCTTCCCAGTGTGTGTGTGTGTCACTGGGTATGTCTGACTGTGGGGTGTGGCTTCTTGGCCCTATAAAGCCTCAGTTGTAGGCAGTAGCCAGGGAGGGTGCTTCAGCCATGCTGGCTGGAGACATCCTCCTGGTTACTTACCAACTGCCAGTGGGGGCCATCCTTCTGGTCATAGCAAAATAATATCTAGTTTGGTGTCTTGAAGATGTGTTTGGTTTTATGCTTGTTTATTGCACCTATGGTCCTGGGTTCCCGTGTGTTGTGTGTTGTGTGCTGAGTCCTGTTGTCTGTGGTCAGTACTTCCACATGGGTTCCAGGCTTTGTGTCTGTGGCAGGTGAGTGTTATGCTTGTGGCAAGTACCTGCCATTGCCATAGGTTGTATTTGTTCTCCCTTCCTTGCAGCTTGGCCAGTGAGACTCCTGTTCCTCCGTATCCTGAAGGAACAGGTTGTCTTACCCTGACTCCTAGTCCAGGGACCGGTCGGAGGGTGAGTTAGGGCTCCGAGGTTCCTGAGCATGGGTCCTCCTACCTTAAAGGTCGGCCCATGCAGCTAGGAGTTAGGGTCAGGTTAGGGACGCGATAGGAGGTGACCTGCTCCCTAATCCTGTTGTCCTGGTCGAGCAGCGACCATCTTCCATCCTCGCACGGCTGAGGGTTTCCCCCATCCTCAGCCGTGACAGTGCCCAAACCAAAATCGCTGGCTCCCTCAGTTCCCAGAGATGTTTTGGCCAGGATACACTTCGCGTAAAGGAAGATTTAATGAGATCCTCTCTAAAAAAGGACGCTCTCCCAGAAAGATTTCAAAATGTTCTTCTTTTTACGGATCTATCTCCAGCCACTCTTGCTAAAAGAAGAGAGTTTCAACAATATACAAAAATCCTCCGTGACAACAATATTCCCTACAAATAGGGATACCCAGTCAAACTAATAGTCAGACATAAGAACGCATCGCATGTATGGAACTCTCCACAAGATGCTTCAGCTTATTTTTCTAAATGGAATTTGCCTACCCCTGAGACCCGCAAAGATCCCCAGGATAATGTGATAACTGATTCACCTTCAAGAAAAAGAATCACAAATCTCTCTCATGAATGGTCTAAAGTAGGCTGAAAATTGCTTGATAATATGGCTGGTTTATTACCTTGCTATATCTGTTGGTAGCAGCGGACAAGCGTATTTAAGCCGGGCCCACGTTGGTAGCCCACTGACACTTTTCTAGTCGCTCTCTAATCCTAAATCTTAATCCACCCTCCCAGAAGTCACTGTATAACTTCTCAAAGACTCTGGTCCTGTTGGACCTCTGTTATAATGTTATTGAAATTTTTGTTCTATTTTGTTCTATCTTTTTTTTTGGTTTTCATTTGCTCAAATAGGTTACTAGAATCCACAAAACGTCGATTACTTCCGGACTCAGAAGACCTATACTGGTAGACACGTATTTGCCAAGCTTCACTACACAAGCGTTCGTATGTGACTACTAACCTTTGTGTATTCTCCTTTCTGTTACATGAGTTTCTGCATATGTTATTTGACAGGTTCACTTCACAGCATGTAGACTTATTCTCATTATGGGGTTAAAACTGTTATCCTTTATTGTAACAGGGCTTAATAGTCCTTTTAAAAGATCTAGATTGTGGTCTGAAATTAAGAAACAAAAAGGAGATATCATATGTATCCAAGAAACACACCTAAACGACTCAGATACTTACCGTTTACACCATAGAGAGTTCCCGTTCCTTTTCTGTGTGATGATAGGGTTCAGGAATTCAATCTCCTTTGTTCTTCACAAAACTATAATAGATGATAAGGGTAGATATGTAATTGTCATATGTGATATTAATAATACTCGCTATACATTAGTCAATTTATACACTCCCAATACGCACCAGCTCAGGTTCATCAGGAAAACCATTAAATTAGCTCAAGACATCAAGCAAGGTGCATTTCTAGTATGTGGGGATTTCAACTTGTGTCCTAACCCTAATCTAGATAAATTTTCACAACTCCCATTATCATCTAAGCCCTCATTATTCCAGGATTTTCTATTTAAGGAAGGATTATTTGATACATGGCGGGTTCTTCATGCTAATGAAAGGGACTATACTGTCTATTCTAATCCTCACAACTCCCTCTCAAGAATAGATTTATTTATTGTAGATAAATGGCTCCTACAAGAGCCCCTGTCTTCTGAGATACATAGCATAACCTGGTCGGACCATGCACCTATCACATTAACAATCAGAGACCATTATTCTAATACAATATACTCCCCCTGGAGAATGAACAACTCCCTTTTGCAACATACCTCCATTAGAACTAGTCTTGTGGATTCCCTTACAGAATATTTCCTCTTAAATGACAACAATTCAGTACTCGATACTACCTTATGGTGCGCACACAAGGCCTATATAAGAGGTCACCTGCTGAAACATGCAGTTACCCAAAAAAAGATGAGACAGAAAAACACTGATTCCCTGACATCCCTAATTCGAGAATTGGAAATAAAACATAAAGTCTCCTTAGATCCCGCCATAGGTTCTCAATTGAAAAAAGCTAGACATGATCTATATCTACACCTTCATCACAAATATGAATTCCATCTCTGTAAACTAAAAGCCGACCAGTATTGGCAAGGAAATAAAGGTTCTAGGCTTTTGGCGAATAGGATTAAGAAGAAGGAATTAAAAACCCAAATCCCATTTTTATATGATAATCGAGGTGGTAAAATCCTTAATCCCAAATTAATTGCAGATGAATTTGCGAACTATTACTCAAAATTATATAATCTTAACAAATCCCCTGAAACTTTTCAGCCTAATCCTGATACTATTTCTAAATTTCTTGGCGAAATTTCCCCCCCCCTCTTTGACCCCTTCTCAGAGTTCAATCATTAATGAAAAGATATCAGAAACAGAAGTAACCAGAGCCATCAATTCATTAAAACTTAACAAATCGCCAGGTCCAGATGGACTTCTAAATGAATACTATAAACCCTTTACTACAACTCTATCTCCCTATCTTACACACACTTTTAATCTAATTTCCTCCAGAGAATCTGTTCCGAGAGATATGCTGCATGCCCTTATCATAACACTACCAAAACCAGGTAAAACATCAGACTCCCCAGCTAATTTTCATCCAATATCCTTATTAAACTCTGATATCAAAATTTATGCAAAAGTCTTAGCAGATAGACTTTCTAATCTGCTCCCCTCCCTGATAAATAGTGATCAAATTGGCTTTGTTCCCAATAGACAGTCATCAGACGGAACAAGAAGATTCATAAATTTAATTGATATGGCTCAGATATCGCGGACGCCTTCTCTGCTTCTTTCCCTGGATGCAGAGAAGGCGTTTGACAGAATACATTGGGGATACGTGAGGGAGACTTTGGTGAAGTTTGGCTTCAGCGGATTCTACTTGAATGCTGTAATGGCTTTATCCTCAAATCCCAGTGCATCAGACTACAAGCCATTTGAAATAAAAAATGGAACCAGACAAGGCTGCCCTATGTCCCCACAAATTTTCGCTTTGTCCATGGAACCATTCGCTGAACATATAAGAACACACCCTGACATAAAAGGCCTAATGGTAGACAAACAAGAACATCACATAGGCCTATTCGCCGATGATGTACTGATAATCACATCAAACCCGATTTCATTTTTACCTATTGTTAACAGCATAATCAATAAATTTGGCCAGGCCTCATATTACAAGATAAACGCTAACAAATCACAAATGCTAGATTTAGGCTTGTCACACCATACAAAATTTGCAATCACCACATCCCAAGAATTTTCATGGGCGCAAGACTCCCTTACATACTTAGGCATTCACCTCACTTATCCAATCAGCAACTTATTCTCCTATAACTACTTACCTTTATTGGATAAAATTAAAACGAGTTTAAATAACCTCAGACTTCATGCTTTGTCCTGGCTGGGGAGAATAGCAGCGATCAATATGGTGATCCTTCCAAAAATGTTATATGTTTTCTGAAATGTGCCAATCTGGATCCCAGACTATTTTCTAAAAAAGCTACAATCTCTCATTAATTACCACTCTTGGAATAAACGTAGATCAAGGGTTAAAGCTTCTATCCTATACAAACCCCTTGACCAAGGCGGCCTAAATTTCCCATCGCTTTCTAATTACTATAAAGCAAACATCTTAGCTCAACTTAGGTCATTGATAATGCCTGATTAGAGTTGAGCAGACACCTGGATGTTCGGGTTCGAGAAGTTCGGCCGAACTTCCCGGAAATGTTCGGGTTCGGTATCCGAACCCGATCCGAACTTCGTCCCGAACCCGAACCCCATTGAAGTCAATGGGGACCCGAACTTTTCGGCACTAAAAAGGCTGTAAAACAGCCCAGGAAAGAGCTAGAAGGCTGCAAAAGGCAGCAACATGTAGGTAAATCCCGTGCAAACAAATGTGGCTAGGGAAATGAATAAAAATAAAATAAATAAAAATTAACCAATATCAATTGGAGAGAGGTCCCATAGCAGAGAATCAGGCTTCACGTCAGCCACCACTGCAACAGTCCATTGGCATATATTTAGGCCCAGGCACCCAGGCAGAGGAGAGAGGTCCCGTAACAGAGAATCTGGCTTCATGTCAGCAGAGAATCAGTCTGCATGTCAAAAAAGAGAATCAGGCTTCATGTCAGCCACCACTGCAACAGTCCATTGTCATATATTTAGGCCCAGGTACCCAGCCAGAGGAGAGAGGTCCCGTAACAGAGAATCTGGCTTCATGTCAGCAGAGAATCAGTCTGCATGTCATAGAAGAGAATCAGGCTTCATGTCAGCCACCACTGCAACAGTCCATTGGCATATATTTAGGCCCAGGTACCCAGCCAGAGGAGAGAGGTCCTGTAACAGAGAATCTGGCTTCATGTCAGCAGAGAATCAGTCTGCATGTCATAGAAGAGAATCAGGCTTCACGTCAGCCACCACTGTAACAGTCCATTGTCATATATTTAGGCCCAGGCACCCAGGCAGAGGAGAGAGGTCCAGTAACAGAGAATCTGGCTTCATGTCAGCAGAGAATCAGTCTGCATGTCATAGCAGAGAATCAGGCTTCACGTCAGCCACCACTGTAACAGTCCATTGTCATATATTTAGGCCCAGGCACCCAGCCAGAGGAGAGAGGTCCCGTAACAGAGAATCTGGCTTCATGTCAGCAGAGAATCAGTCTGCATGTCATAGCAGAGAATCAGGCTTCCCGTCAGCCACCACTGCAACAGTCCATTGTCATATATTTAGGCCCAGGTACCCAGCCAGAGGAGAGAGGTCCCGTATCAGAGAATCTGGCTTCATGTCAGCAGAGAATCAGTCTGCATGTCATAGAAGAGAATCAGGCTTCACGTCAGCCACCACTGCAACAGTCCATTGTCATATATTTAGGCCCAGCACCCAGGCAGAGGAGAGAGGTCCCGTAACAGAGAATCTGGCTTCATGTCAGCAGAGAATCAGTCTGCATGTCATAGAAGAGAATCAGGCTTCACTTCAGCCACCACTGCAACAGTCCATTGTCATATATTTAGCCCAGCACCCAGGCAGAGGAGAGAGGTCCCGTAACAGAGAATCTGGCTTCATGTCAGCAGAGAATCAGTCTGCATGTCATAGAAGAGAATCAGGCTTCACGTCAGCCACCACTGCAACAGTCCATTGGCATATATTTAGGCCCAGCACCCAGGCAGAGGAGAGAGGTCCCGTAAAAGAGAATCTGGCTTCATGTCAGCAGAGAATCAGTCTGCATGTCATAGAAGAGAATCAGGCTTCACGTCAGCCACCACTGCAACAGTCCATTGGCATATATTTAGGCCCAGGTACCCAGCCAGAGGAGAGAGGTCCTGTAACAGAGAATTTGGCTTCATGTCAGCAGAGAATCAGTCTGCATGTCATAGAAGAGAATCAGGCTTCACGTCAGCCACCACTGTAACAGTCCATTGTCATATATTTAGGCCCAGGCACCCAGCCAGAGGAGAGAGGTCCTGTAACAGAGAATCTGGCTTCATGTCAGCAGAGAATCAGTCTGAATGTCATAGCAGAGAATCAGGCTTCACGTCAGCCACCACTGTAACAGTCCATTGTCATATATTTAGGCCCAGGTACCCAGCCAGAGGAGAGAGGTCCCGTAACAGAGAATCTGGCTTCATGTCAGCAGAGAATCAGTCTGCATGTCATAGAAGAGAATCAGGCTTCACGTCAGCCACCACTGTAACAGTCCATTGTCATATATTTAGGCCCAGGCACCCAGGCAGAGGAGAGAGGTCCCGTAACAGAGAATCTGGCTTCATGTCAGCAGAGAATCAGTCTGCATGTCATAGCAGAGAATCAGGCTTCACGTCAGCCACCACTGTAACAGTCCATTGTCATATATTTAGGCCCAGGCACCCAGCCAGAGGAGAGAGGTCCCGTAACAAAGAATCTGGCTTCATGTCAGCAGAGAATCAGTCTGCATGTCATAGCAGAGAATCAGGCTTCACGTCAGCCACCACTGCAACAGTCCATTGGCATATATTTAGACCCATGCACCCAGCAAGAGGAGAGAGGTCCCGTAACAGAGAATCTGGCTTCATGTCAGCAGAGAATCAATCTGCATGTCATAGAAGAGAATCAGGCTTTACGTCAGCCACCACTGCAACAGTCCATTGGCATATATTTAGGCCCAGGTACCCAGCCAGAGGAGAGAGGTCCCGTAACAGAGAATCTGGCTTCATGTCAGCAGAGAATCAGTCTGCATGTCATAGAAGAGAATCAGGCTTCACGTCAGCCACCACTGTAACAGTCCATTGGCATATATTTAGGCCCAGGTACCCAGCCAGAGGAGAGAGGTCCCGTAACAGAGAATCTGGCTTCATGTCAGCAGAGAATCAGTCTGCATGTCATAGCAGAGAATCAGGCTTCACGTCAGCCACCACTGTAACAGTCCATTGTCATATATTTAGGCCCAGGTACCCAGCCAGAGGAGAGAGGTCCCGTAACAGAGAATCTGGCTTCATGTCAGCAGAGAATCAGTCTGCATGTCATAGCAGAGAATCAGGCTTCACGTCAGCCACCACTGTAACAGTCCATTGTCATATATTTAGGCCCCGGCACCCAGACAGAGGAGTTGTTCATTCAACTTTGGGTTGCCCCGCAATATAATGGTAAAATTAAAATAAAAAGAGGATTGAATGAAGAAGTGCCCTGGAGTACAATAATATATGGTTAAGGGGAGGTAGTTAATGTCTAATCTGCACAAGGGATGGACAGGGCCTGTGGGATCCATGCCTGGTTCATTTTTATGAACGCCAGCTTGTCCACATTGGCTGTAGACAGGCGGCTGCGTTTGTCTGTAATGACGCCTCCTGCCGTGCTGAATACACGTTCAGACAAAACGCTGGCTGCCGGGCAGGCCAGCACCTCCAAGGCATAAAAGGCTAGCTCTGGCCACGTGGACAATTTGGAGACCCAGAAGTTGAATGGGGCCGAACCATCAGTCAGTACGTGGAGGGGTGTGCACACGTACTGTTCCACCATGTTAGTGAAATGTTGCCTCCTGCTAACACGTTGCGTATCAGGTGGTGGTGGAGTTAGCTGTGGCGTGTTGACAAAACTTTTCCACATCTCTGCCATGCTAACCCTGCCCTCAGAGGAGCTGGCCGTGACACAGCTGCCTTGGCGACCTCTTGCTCCTCCTCTGCCTTGCCCTTGGGCTTCCACTTGTTCCCCTGTGACATTTGGGAATGCTCTCAGTAGCGCGTCTACCAACGTGCGCTTGAACTCGCGCATCTTCCTATCACGCTCCAGTGAAGAAAGTAAGGTGGGCACATTGTCTTTGTAGCGTGGATCCAGCAGGGTGGCAACCCAGTTGTCACGGTGGTGAGTGGGGAAAACCCCCCACCGTGCAATAGCTGCTGCTGCAACGCCAGATAGCAGGGAACAGGGAGCTGGTCACCTCCTCACGTAACCCTAAGCGCTCTCCCTGGACTCCTAGCGTATGAGCCGCCTCATAAGGTAAGGGGGCTCATACTCTCCAACCTAGGACCCTGCTATCCCTGCTACACCCTAGGCCTGATGACAGTGCAGAGAATGCCTGTGCATCCTCGACACGGATGACTGGCGTCTCCAGAGGCCCAGTAGCTGACAGGATGCAAGGCAATGGGGGAAACCGTACGGCAGGTAAGACACAAAGCACAATAACAATGTTATCTACTCTTACCTGCCGCAGCCAAGATGGAAAGAGGCTCCGGGCTGGGAAACCCACGGTCTTGCCTTCGCTTAACCCCTCCGGGTAAGCACGCCCCTTTCGGAGCCATCACACACCATAATCAAACCTCTCAGACAAAACCCACACCACAACTACATACACCAGGTGGGGAGAGGAATGACAAACACACCGGAGGGGACAACAGACACAGCAAGGGAAACAGAATAATAAATAAGGGTGGCTCACACAGACAGGATTACAAACAGCCCAGGAGCAGAGCTCCACACCAAGCTGAGCCAAATCCAAACTGAACCCTCAGACTCTAACACCCCAACATATAAGGAGGCCTGAGGTCACACCCACACAGAGACACACCCAATGTTCACAACACACAGAAGGGGATTAACCCTTCCAACACCAATGGAAGGGAGGACAGCAACTAAAAGGGGAAGTGCATACAACTCAAACCCTGTGGACACCAAACAGGGAATGTGCACACATATAAAACACGTTGCCAAGGGCAACCGCACGCATGACTGTTGTCCGCGACAACCGCACCTGAGGCAACCACTAAGTGCCCCCAGCTGCGGTTGACGAACTCCAAAACGCGAGCAACCGCATGCGGCTCCCAAGGAGTCACGACCAAGACCGAGGGTCGTGACACCAGTAGTCCGCACACGTTTAAATGTGGACAACTCTGCTGTCGTTGTGCAGGCACTGCAGCATGTAGTCGCTCATGTGTGCCAGGCTGCCCAGATGTAAGGACAAGCTGTCCTCTGTGGGAGGCGTATCGTCATCGTCCTGCCTTTCCCCCCAGCCACGCACCAGTGATGGGCCCGAGCTGCGTTGGGTGCCACCCCGCTGTGACCATGCTTCATCCTCATCCTCCTCCACCTCCTCCTCATCCTCGTCCTCCTCGTCCTCCAGTAGTGGGCCCTGTCTGGCCACATTTGTACCTGGCCTCTGCTGTTGCAAAAAACCTCCCTCTGAGTCACTTCGAAGAGACTGGCCTGAAAGTGCTAAAAATGACCCCTCTTCCTCCTCCTCCTCCTGGGCCACCTCCTCTTCCATCATCGCCCTAAGTGTTTTCTCAAGGAGACATAGAAGTGGTATTGTAACGCTGATAACGGCGTCATCGCCACTGGCCATGTTGGTGGAGTACTCGAAACAGCGCAACAGGGCACACAGGTCTCGCATGGAGGCCCAGTCATTGGTGGTGAAGTGGTGCTGTTCCGTAGCGCGACTGACCCGTGCGTGCTGCAGCTGAAACTCCACTATGGCCTGCTGCTGCTCGCACAGTCTGTCCAGCATGTGCAAGGTGGAGATCCACCTGGTGGGCACGTCGCATATGAGGCGGTGAGCGGGAAGGCCGAAGTTACGCTGTAGCGCAGACAGGCGAGCAGCGGCAGGATGTGAACGCCGGAAGCGCGAACAGACGGCCCGCACTTTATGCAGCAGCTCTGACATGTCGGAGTAGTTGTGAATGAACTTCTGCACCACCAAATTCAGCACATGCGCCAAGCAAGGGATGTGCGTCAAACCGGCTAGTCCCAGAGCTGCAACGAGATTTCGCCCATTATCACACACCACCAGGCCGGGCTTGAGGCTCACCGGCAGCAACCACTCGTCGGTCTGTTGTTCTATACCCCGCCACAACTCCTGTGCAGTGTGGGGCCTGTCCCCCAAACATATGAGTTTCAGAATGGCCTGCTGACGTTTACCCCGGGCTGTGCTGAAGTTGGTGGTGAAGGTGTGTGGCTGACTGGATGAGCAGGTGGAAGAAGAGGAGGAGGAAGTCGAGTAGGAGGAGGTGGCAACAGGAGGCAAAGAATGTTGCCCTGTGATCCTTGGCGGCGGAAGGACGTGCGCCAAACAGCTCTCCGCCTGGGGCCCAGCTGCCACTACATTTACCCAGTGTGCAGTTAGGGAGATATAGCGTCCCTGGCCGTGCTTACTGGTCCACGTATCTGTGGTTAGGTGGACCTTGCCACAGATGGCGTTGCGCAGTGCACACTTGATTTTATCGGATACTTGGTTGTGCAGGGAAGGCACGGCTCTCTTGGAGAAGTAGTGCCGGCTAGGAACAACATACTGTGGGACAGCAAGCGACATGAGCTGTTTGAAGCTGTCTGTGTCCACCAGCCTAAATGACAGCATTTCATAGGCCAGTAGTTTAGAAATGCTGGCATTCAGGGCCAGGGATCGAGGGTGGCTAGGTGGGAATTTACGCTTTCTCTCAAATGTTTGTGAGATGGAGAGCTGAACGCTGCCGTGTGACATGGTTGAGATGCTTGGTGACGGAGGTGGTGGTGGTGTTGGTGGTACATCCCATGTTTGCTGGGCGGCAGGTGCCAACGTTCCTCCAGAGGCGGAGGAAGAGGCCGAGGCGGCAGCTGCAGAAGAGGCCGAGGCGGCAGCAGCAGAAGAGGCCGAGGCGGCAGCAGCAGAAGAGGTAGCAGGGGGAGCCTGAGTGACTTCCTTGGTTTTAAGGTGTTTACTCCACTGCAGTTCATGCTTTGCATGCAGGTGCCTGGTCATGCAGGTTGTGCTAAGGTTCAGAACGTTAATGCCTCGCTTCAGGCTCTGATGGCATAGCGTGCAAACCACTCGGGTCTTGTCGTCAGCACATTGTTTGAAGAAGTGCCATGCCAGGGAACTCCTTAAAGCTGCCTTTGGGGTGCTCGGTCCCAGATGGCGGCGGTCAGTAGCAGGCGGAGTCTCTTGGCGGCGGGTGTTCTGCTTTTGCCCACTGCTCCCACTTTTGCTACGCTGTTGGCTCGGTCTCACCACGGCCTCTTCCTCCGAACTGTGAAAGTCAGTGGCACGACCTTCATTCCATGTGGGGTCTAGGACCTCATCGTTCCCTGCATCGTCTTCCACCCAGTCTTGATCCCTGACCTCCTGTTCAGTCTGCACACTGCAGAAAGACGCAGCAGTTGGCACCTGTGTTTCGTCATCATCAGAGACATGCTGAGGTGGTATTCCCATGTCCCCATCATCAGGAAACATAAGTGGTTGTGCGTCAGTGCATTCTATGTCTTCCACCGCTGGGGAAGGGCTGGGTGGATGCCCTTGGGAAACCCTGCCAGCGGAGTCTTCAAACAGCATAAGAGACTGCTGCATAACTTGAGGCTCAGACAGTTTCCCTGGTATGCATGGGGGTGATGTGACAGACTGATGGGCTTGGTTTTCAGGCGCCATCTGTGCGCTTTCTGCAGAAGACTGGGTGGGAGATAATGTGAACGTGCTGGATCCACTGTCGGCCACCCAATTGACTAATGCCTGTACCTGCTCAGGCCTTACCATCCTTAGAACGGCATTGGGCCCCACCATATATCGCTGTAAATTCTGGCGTCTACTGGGACCTGAGGTAGTTCTCCCAGCACCAGAGGGTCCACTAACACCACCACGACCATGTCCGCGTCCTTTACTAGATGTTTTCCTCATTGTTATCGTTCACCACAAAAATATTATTTGACCCAATGTATTGAATTCAAATTCAGGCCTTTTTTTAAAGACAACTAACACTATCTGGCTATCTATTTAGGTACCGTATTACACTAATACAGGCACAGCAGTAACCACAGATTTAGCTGACTATAAATTTGAGGCCTAGTACTTAGGCGCTGGGTGACAGGTATAGGTTTACTGACAGAATTAGACTTGGAAATGCACAGTAGCGTGTCTGTGAAGTTATTCAGAATGACCCTATGTGCACCTTGAATCTGATATAACCTTTTAGGGATAGATTTTAAATAGCTCTGATACAGCAGAAACCACTAAATTAGGAAATTGCTAAATTGGGAATTGTATTTCAACCCAGAACAAACCATGTGTTTTGACGGACACTAAATAACTTGACCAGCCACACCAGTAACGACAGATTTAGCTGAATATAAATTTGAGGCCTAGTACTTAGGCGCTGGGTGACAGGTATAGGTTTACTGACAGAATTAGACTTGGAAATGCACAGTAGCGTGTGTGTGAAGTTATTCAGAATGACCCTATGTGCACCTTGAATCTGATATACCCTTTTAGGGATAGATTTTAAATAGCTCTGATACAGCAGAAACCACTAAATTAGGAAATTGATAAATTGGGAATTGTATTTCAACCCAGAACAAACAATGTGTTTTGATGGACACTAAATAACTTGACCAGCCACACCAGTAACGACAGATTTAGCTGGATATAAATTTGAGGCCTTGTACTTAGGCGCTGGGTGACAGGTATAGGTTTACTGACAGAATTAGACTTGGAAATGCACAGTAGCGTGTGTGTGAAGTTATTCAGAATGACCCTATGTGCACCTTGAATCTGATATACCCTTTTAGGGATAGATTTTAAATAGCTCTGATACAGCAGAAACCACTAAATTAGGAAATTGCTAAATTGGGAATTGTATTTCAACCCAGAACAAACAATGTGTTTTGACGGACACTAAATAACTTGACCAGCCACACCAGTAACGACAGATTTAGCTGGATATAAATTTGAGGCCTAGTATTTAGGCGCTGGGTGACAGGTATAGGTTTACTGACAGAATTAGACTTGGAAATGCACAGTAGCGTGTGTGTGAAGTTATTCAGAATGACCCTATGTGCACCTTGAATCTGATATACCCTTTTAGGGATAGATTTTAAATAGCTCTGATACAGCAGAAACCACTAAATTAGAAAATTGCTAAATTGGGAATTGTATTTCAACCCATAACAAACAATGTGTTTTGATGGACACTAAATAACTTGACCAGCCACACCAGTAACGACAGATTTAGCTGGATATAAATTTGAGGCCTAGTATTTAGACGCTGGGTGACAGGTATACGTTTACTGACAGAACTAGACTGGGATATGGCCAAAAAATAACCACACTATTGATGGTTAAATGCACTTGGTGTGACAGCTTGACCAACCACACTATTGAGGGTTAAATGCACTTGGTGACAGGCGCAGCTTGCCCCTGATGTAGTATATGGCCAAAAAATAATAACCAGACTATTGCTGGTTAAATGCACTTGGTGTGACAGCTTGACCCTGATGTAGGATTTAGCCAAAAAACAACCACACCATTGAGGGTTAAATGCACTTGGTGACAGCTTGCCCCTGATGTAGTATATGGCCAAAAAATAAACAGACTATTGCTGGTTAAATGCACTTGGTGTGACAGCTTCACCCTGATGTAGGATTTAGCCAAAAAACAACCACACCATTGAGGGTTAAATGCACTTGGTGACAGGCGCAGCTTGCCCCTGATGTAGTATATGGCCAAAAAATAAACAGACTATTGCTGGTTAAATGCACTTGGTGTGACAGCTTCACCCTGATGTAGGATTTAGCCAAAAAACAACCACACCATTGAGGGTTAAATGCACTTGGTGGCAGCTTGTGCTGGCACACCACAAGACACAAAATGGTCGCCGATCACCCCAGAAAAAAGTGACTGAAAAACGCTCTGGGTAGCCTAAAAACAGTGAGCAATTCAATAGCAGCAGTTCAATCATCCACAGCTGCAGATCGATCTCTGAATGAAGTCTTTTGGAGGAGTTAATCACTGCCTAATCTCACCCTAACGTCGCGGCTGCAACCTCTCCCTATGCTGATCAGAGCAGAGTGACGTGCGGCGCTACGTGACTCCAGCTTAAATAGAGGCTGGGTCACATGGTGCTCTGGCCAATCACAGCCATGCCAATAGTAGGCATGGCTGTGACGGCCTCTTGGGGCAAATAGTATGACGCTTGTTGATTGGCTGCTTTGCAGCCTTTCAAAAAGCGCCAAGAAAGCGACGAACACCGAACCCGAACCCGGACTTTTACGAAAATGTCCGGGTTTGGGTCCGTGTCACGGACACCCCAAAATTCGGTACGAACCCGAACTATACAGTTCGGGTAAGCTCATCCCTATGCCTGATCTATCAAAAAAATGGGTAATCATAGAAAATAGTTATTTAAACTCAACAAATATATACTTACACCTTCTAGCTCAAAGCATTTTTGGTTCTCCACTCAAATCACCACTGCTAACCAATTCCTCCATATCTAAAGTCTGGAAACAGATCACCAGAGTGGAAAACCGTCTCCCCATATCAATAATGGATGCCCCTCTCAAAATCTGTGAGCTTGTTATACCTGACTTATCTTTGAGGGGTTGGGATCAAGCTGGCTTAATAAAAATTGCACAATTATGGCGAGATGGAATCTTGGTTGATTTTGCCCATATACATAGGACCTATGGCATCTCCAACAAAGAGTTCTACAAGTTTCTTCAAATCAGACACCACTTAAACTCTCCATATATGTTTTCTTGTACTCCTTCAGACAAAAGGTTACAAAAGTGGTTATTTTCAACCTCTACTACAGACAAAGGGATCACTAACGGATACCAGTTCTTAAAGCATCTTAGGTTAGACCCTCTTTCTAAATTACTTGACTTATGGAATGTAGATCTAAATATGTCCATTTTCAAAAAAGAATGGAAAGATGCTTTCTCGGCTACAGCTAAATTCACTAGATGTGCAGACCATTTAGAAAATGCTAGGAAAATTTTCTATAGGTGGTATAGAACTCCTACGTTTCTAAATGCATTATTCCCTGAAGTGTCTTCATTATGTTGGAGATGCCATAAAGACACGGGTACTTACCTACACATGTGGTGGTCATGCCCTCGTATCAAACGATTATGGCATAAAGTTTTTAACCTCCTGTCAAGTGTTTTACATATCACAATATCTCCATCTCCAGAGTTGGCCCTCCTTTCCATAGGCTTGAACTCAATTCCTAACAGCATGAGATCCCTTACCATTCATCTCCTTATTGCCACTCGGAGCAGAAATGCAGCCTGCTGGAGATCCAAGTCCTTCCCCAACATTAATAGAGTCACGAGAATACTAGACAATAACTGTGTACTTGAAGGTATCTGGGCTTCCTCTAGAAACAAGAAATCAAAATTTAAGAAAGCATGGGAGCTTTAGTTGGATAGCCATATATGTCAAATTGACGTAAACTTGTTTATCAGGTCCTAATTCTTAATTTCACTACTTTCACTTGTGATGATCACAACCAATGTTGGCTCTTTTCTACCCATTTAGAAGGAAGTGTGGTCGGCACACGCAGGGTTGCACGCCGCACGGGATAGGATGATTACCACATGTAGTAGAAAGAAAATCCCAGCAGACGTGTCTTCAATGCTAATAGAATTTATTTTACAAATAGCAATGTGTCCATGAATAGGACGCGTTTCGGCTCAGTAGCCTTTCTCAACAGATAAGTATACAAGGTCAACAGCTCATATATATACACACAAACATTAATGATGAGAACCTCCCAGTAGTGAAAACGCCCAAGAAGGGGCGATACATCTGTAATCATGTGATAACGTAACCAAGGTAATCAATCAAGGAATCAAAAAGCGCAACGGGTGTCTGAATACATGTCAGTAGTAATGTTGTTAAATATTATGATTAAATACCGATACGCTTGAGGGACTCCTTCGTTTATATAATCGATGTCTAGAAAAAATATATAATAAAAGAAGTTACGACCATAGAATAATACAGTCAACAGGAAATAACATTAATAGAAGTCAGATGTGCATAATTTCATAGTCGCGGTTCAGTCCTCTTGGATGAAGGGTATCAAGGGTGTGAATCCAGTAAGCCTCCCGACGTAAAAGAAGTTTTTTAATGTCGCCTCCTCGCCTAGGTCTAGAAATCTGTTCTATGACCTGGAACTTTAATTGGGCAATTGTATGGTTAAATTTGTCAAAGTGGGAGGGAACCGGTAAAAGTAAATTTTTTGTCCTAATCGTGGATTTGTGTTTTCCAATCCTATCTTTCACACTCTGCATGGTTTCCCCAATGTATAGCAACCCACAAGGACATTTTATTAAATAAATGACATTTGCTGATTCGCATGTAAAAAAGCCATTAACTGCGTATGTCCGTCCAGTGTGTGGGTGGTATACATTGGGGCCTTTGATGACATTAGAACATTGGAAACAATGGAGACACGGAAAGGTGCCCTTCCGTTGTGTAGCCAGTACCCCCTGTTTGAGAGTACCACGGGTGCTCCCAATGTCCGCTCGCACTAACTTATCTCTATAACTAGAGTTTTTTTTGTTGCAAATAAAGGGCGGATTTTGGAATTCCCTAATTTGGGGGTATGCTTTACCCAACAAACACCAGTGTTTCTTCACCACATTATCTAATTTAGAATTAAATGGGTGGTACTTATGAACCAATGCCACTCGTGGGCTTTTATCATGATCTTTTCTAGAACTCTGAGAGGTCTCTAACTCGTTCAAGGTGTTAGTTAGGATAGATGGTGGATACCCTCTTTCCTCAAACCTTGTGGTCATCTCTTCTATTCTAGGTCCCAGCACTGATGGACTAGAGACAATGCGTCTAATCCTCTGGTACTGGGACTTTGGAATAGCTTTTTTGAGAGCAGGTGGATGGGCGCTAGTGAAGTGGAGGATACTGTTTCTATCTGTCTCCTTCCGGAATAAATCCGTTGAAAGGTTACCATGCAGATCCTTGATAACCCTTGTGTCCAAGAAGCTGACCGTCTGGCTATCACTTGTAACTGTGAATTCTAGACCGATACATGCATGGTTCAGGTGTGAAATAAATGCCGTTAGGGTCTCCTGTGGCCCCGCCCATATGCAAAAAATGTCGTCAATAAATCTCTTCCACAACAAGATGTGATTACAGTACCATTGGCTGTTATAAACGAAATTGTCCTCAAATTGCGACATATATGCATTTGCATAGGGCGGGGCCACATTAGACCCCATCGCGGTCCCCCGCTTCTGTAAGTAATAAGAATCCTCAAACATGAAGTAGTTCTCATATAAGACGAGGTGAAGCAGCTCTATAAAAAATTCCCGCTGTATAGGGGAATAATCACTCCTCTCTAGGAACGACTGGACAGCCTGCACACCTCCACTGTGTTCTATGGAAGTGTACAGGCTGACCACGTCAATCGTTACCAGTAAGCTGTCCGATGGAACTGGACCCAATTGTGCAATAGTGTTTAAGAAGTCCTGTGTGTCTACCAGGTATGAAGGAATATTTTTTATCAAAGGTGTAAGGACCTTCTCAAGCACTATTGCCAAGGGAGACAAGATGGATCCAACCGAGGCCACGATCGGGCGACCTGGAGGATCAATTAGGGTTTTATGTACTTTGGGGAGCACATAGAAAACAGGTGTTATCGGTGTTTGATTGACCAAAAAGGTACGCAAATGACTATCAAAGACACTTTTCTACCCATTGTCACTCGTATTTTGAAGTCCAGGGAAGAAATGTATGATGTAACCCTATTACTCTATCTCTTTTTATGCAGTTACTAACTTTTTTAATGTGTAATATGCATTTGCCAAACTATGTTCTTTCCAGAATATTATGTTCGCTACATTATATCTGTATACGTAATTCACTTTACCTGTTATGTACTGTATACATGGTTTCCTATTTTGTCAAAAACAAATAAAAACTATTGTTCACAAAAAAGATAATGGCATAGTGTGACGAAACCAACCTCGCCACGGTGTTTTGGAGGGGGCTGGTTGCCAGCCTCCTGCTTCAGGATTATGGCCCATACTAACTTTAAAGAAGACAGGCCGGCCGCACAGCTTAAATCTGTCTTTGGAATGGTATTTTGTTATGTGAGGGTACCCAGATGGCTAGTTTAATTGTATTCGTGTGGTCTGAGTGCCATTCGCCTAATGATATGCACTCATACTTGAGCTATCTGGGAATATGTTAAATGTCTGTGGTTGCTGGGAGGGTGTAACATTGTGTGTTTAAATGGTGATGTCTGTCCTGTTGTCTCCACATGTGTATTGGCGATCTCCCCTTTGTCCTGAGAGATAATTGGATTATTCCTCGGTTGTCTCTGGGGCAGAGAGGAGGAAACCATGATGCATTGTGGGGATGTGTTGTATCTGTTCGGTGTGTCGCAGTCTCCATTCTGGTCCCCTGGGGGCGTGTCCACCAGATGGGGACCTGCATAAATGCGGGCGGGTAGCCCTCAATAAAGTGTTTCTGTTTTATCCTTCATCATGTTGAGACTGGTGTTTGGATAACTGATCAAAACTGGGGGATTGCTATACGCTGAAGATTTGCTATACTCCCCTGGCATAACTACTAGCTCTTGTAAGAGCTGTTCCTGCTCTCTGGCTGTAGGAGAGGTTCACCCACTGGAGCCTGGAGCCTTGTCGTAGGTCCAGCGTGGGTGGAGGATGGTGAGACCCCAACCAAGCTGCGGCGGTTCGTGGGGTCTGCAGGGCGTACGGTGTCAAGTGGAGTGCTTGGAGTCCTCGGAAAGCACTAGGAGCATCTATTGACGGAGGTACCCGGTCGGGGTGCTAGGAGATCCGTTACATTGGTGGCAAGCAGTGGGATGGCGTCCTAGTGTGAGGAGAAGCAGCTCGGAGACATCGTTCGTGGAGTATATTGAGGGCAACGCTAGTATCCGTACAGCGCCCCTGGCTACAGCAGGATGGAATCGGCTAGTCTTCGAACAGCGTTCCACTACGAGGAGGATGATGACCCAGACTGGAGGGATGCAGTCCGGAAAGGCGTCTGGCACGAGGCCCTGGAAGATGTACAGCGTCGGCGGGGCGAGTGTCTCCCCAGTGAGGAGCAGCAGTTGCGGATGCGAGTGGCCCTGCGAATGCCCCTTCTGGGAGAGGAGCCCCTGAATGAGTGGGTGACAGAACTGGAGAGCCTGGTATGGAAGGAGCTTTGGCTAGATGACGCCTACCAGGCACTCTGGTGGTATGTGATTCGGCACTCTCCCTGGATGGCTGAGCACGACAGACCCGAGGGTGAGGATTATGATGGCCCTGGCCTGTTGTTTGAGGCCTTCGCAGAACCGGAGTTCGGAGATGCTGGAGGGTCCCGGTTCTGGGATATCTATGACTACAGAGAGGCTATGCATGATTGGGCTACAGCGAGAGAGGTGAGACAAGACCTGGCATCTCTAGTGACAAAGGAGTGGGAGCTGGAGCAGGACTACCAATACTTCTTCAGCTCAATTCGGTCCCAATATACACTGCCATAGAGCTGGGTGGCAGTCCCAGACCTACAACCCTACAGCTGGGAAGACCCGACTGAAGTATCCCCTGCTTCAGTACCAGCTACAGAGGTAGGGGTCCTCATAGACTGGTCCTGTGAGGAACCACAACAGGCAGGTGGAGACCGGACCGAGGGCTCTCCACCGGGATGCTGGGATGCTGGCCCAGACCCTCAGCAGCAGCCGGAGTTGCCAGGTGTGGACGCAGGTGATCCTGACTCGCAAATGTTGAGGGACCTCTCAGACTGGTCCTGGGAGGACCCACAGATGGCAGGTGGAGATGGGACCGAGGTCTCTCTACTGGCCCTACAGGGATGCTGGGCCGCCTGCCCAGATCTCCAGCGGCAGTGCATATCACAGGGAGAGGAGACAACCGGTCTCTCTCCCCAGCGGCAACCTGAGTTCCAGGGGGAGGAGATGCGGGGTCCCTCTGCCTTACAGCAACCAGAGTCCTGGGGAGGAGAGGCAACCGGCCTCACCTTCCACCAGCAGCCGGAGATACCGGGAAAAGGGGAACACAAGCCCCTCTGCATGGGCGCAGATGAGACCGCGGGCTCGGTGCCAGTCCTACAGGGATGCTGGACAGTCGGTCCAGATCCCCATCCATCTCCACAGGGATACCAGGAGGAGGAGGTAAGCGAGCCCTCCCCTTCCCAGCTTCTTCCCAACAGAGTTCTGGGGGCAGGGATGAGCCTGCGCTACCCACTGATTTCTTCCCAGCGGAAGAGCTGGCATCAGGGCAGAGCGCAGTCGGCCTCTGCCCTCCTCTATCCTCTTCTCCAGAGCCGGACATCCCACAGGCTACCCCAGCGGAAGTGCTGGCATCTGGGCAGAGTGCAGTCGGCCTCTGCCCTCCCCTATCCTCTTCTCCAGAGCCGGACTCCCCACCGGCTACCCCAGCGGAAGAGCTGGCATCTGGGCAGAGCGCAGTCGGCCTCTGCCCTCCCCTACCCTCTTCTTCAGAGCCGGACTTTCCACAGGCTACCCCCGCGGAAGAGCTGGCATCTGGGCAGAGCGCAGTCGGCCTCTGTCCACCAAGTACCTACAGCTCCAAGCTGGAGAACCACAAGGCAGCAAGGAGTCGCAGATGCCCACTCAACAGCTGGGACATACAGAACAGAGCCAGGCCCCAAAATTCAACAGGTCCAGTATGGGGTTGTGGTTGGACTGCCAGACTAACTCAGGTACTGACCGTGAGGTCAGGTATCTGGTTAGTCTTCCCTGGAAGGGGGAGATGTGTGACGAAACCAACCTCGCCACTGTGTTTTGGAGGGGGCTGGTTGCCAGCCTCCTGCCTCAGGATTATGGCCCATACTAACTTTAAAGAAGACAGGCCGGCCGCACAGCTTAAATCTGTCTTTGGAATGGTATTTTGTTATGTGAGGGTACCCAGATGGCTAGTTTAATTGTATTCGTGTGGTCTGAGCGCCATTCGCCTAATGATATGCACTCAGACTTGAGCTATCTGGGAATATGTTAAATGTCTGTGGTTGCTGGGAGGGTGTGACATTGTGTGTTTAAATGGTGATGTCTGTCCTGTTGTCTCCACATGTGTATTGGCGATCTCCCCTTTGTCCTGAGAGATAATTGGATTATTCCTCGGTTGTCTCTGGGGCAGAGAGGAGGAAACCATGATGCATTGTAGGGATGTGTTGTATCTGTTCGGTGTGTCGCAGTCTCCATTCTGGTCCCCTGGGGGCGTGTCCACCAGATGGGAACCTGCATAAATAGGGGCGGGTAGCCCTCAATAAAGTGTTCCTGTTTTATCCTTCATCATGTTGAGACTGGTGTTTGGATAACTGATCAAAACTGGGGGATTGCTATACGCTGAAGATTTGCTGAACTCCCCTGGCATAACTACTAGCTCTTGTAAGAGCTGTTCCTGCTCTCTGGCTGTAGGAGAGGTTCACCCACTGGAGCCTGGAGCCTTGTCGTAGGTCCAGCGTGGGTGGAGGACGGTGAGACCCCAACCAAGCTGCGGCGGTTCGTGGGGTCTGCAGGGCGTACGGTGTCAAGTGGAGTGCTTGGAGTCCTCGGAAAGCACTAGGAGCATCTATCGACGGAGGTACCCGGTCGGGGTGCTAGGAGATCCATTACACATACATATACACTCACCTAAAGAATTATTAGGAACACCATACTAATACGGTGTTGGACCCCCTTTTGCCTTCAGAACTGCCTTAATTCTACGTGACATTGATTCAACAAGGTGCTGATAGCATTCTTTAGAAATGTTGGCCCATATTGATAGGATAGCATCTTGCAGTTGATTTGAGGGATGCACATCCAGGGCACGAAGCTCCCATTCCACCACATCCCAAAGACGCTCTATTGGGTTGAGATCTGGTGACTGTGGGGGCCATTTTAGTACAGTGAACTCATTGAAGAAACCAATTTGAAATTATTCGAGCTTTGTGACATGGTGCATTATCCTGCTGGAAGTAGCCATCAGAGGATGGGTACATGGTGGTCATGAAGGGATGGACATGATCAGAAACAATGCTCAGGTAGCCCGTGGCATTTAAATGATGGCCAATTGGCACTAAGGGGCCTAAAGTGTGCCCAGAAAACATCCCCCACACCATTACACCACCACCACCAGCCTGCACAGTGGTAACAAGGCATGATGGATACATGTTCTTATTCTGTTTACGCCAAATTCGGACTCTACCATTTAAATGTCCCAACAGAATTCAAGACTCATCAGACCAGGCAACATTTTCCCAGTCTTCAACAGCCCAATTTTGGTGAGCTCGTGCAAATTGTAGCCTCTTTTTCCTATTTGTAGTGGAGATGAGTGTCTTCTGCTGTTGTAGCCCACCTTTCTTTCCCATTCTGACATTCAGTTTGGAGTTTAGGAGATTGTCTTGACCAGGACCAAACCCTACATGCATTGAAGCAACTGCCATGTGATTGGTTGACTAGATAATTGCATTAATGATAAATAAAACAGGTGTTCCTAATAATTCTTTAGGTGAGTGTATATATGTTTAGTAATTACACATTTTTTACAATTACTAAAAAAATATATAAAATATATATAAATTAAATTTAGCCTCTATTTCTGATGGGATTCAAACTCACAACCTTCTACATTACAGCCCAGAATGTTAACCACTACACTATAGAGCTGCATGGCCAGTTACTTTTATTTATTTATTTTTAAGTAACTGGCCATGCAGCTCTATATTTTAGTGGTTAACCTTCTGAGTTGTAATGTAAAAGGTTGTGAGTTCGAATCCCATCAGAAATAGAGGCTAAATTAAATTGATATACTGTATATATATATATATATATATATATTTTTTTTTTTGTAATTGTAAAAAATGTGTAATTAATAAAAAAAAATATAAAATAAAATCATACTTCTGATATATTTGAATGCATAATATGTGGGAAACTACTACTGATGTTTTAGCCATAATATATTTACATATATTATAAATATATAATAATATATGTAAATATATTATGGCTAAAAAACAATATATGGTTAAAATAAATTTAGCCTCGATTTCTAAAAAGTTTCTGATGGTAATCGAACTCACAACCTTCTACATTACAGCCCAGAATCCTGCCAGAAACTTTTCTGAAATAGAGGCTAAATTAGATTTAAATACACTGGGATGTCCCCAAGCACTGACTCCATTTATGGACATACCTATATATATTGCTATATTTGGAGTTAGAGCAGGGACTCCTAAGCCAAACTAGAGTCCCGACCTGGTCCCGTGCCTGGTTTAATGCTCGGGTTCTTGCATTGACCTCCATTGCGCTCGTGTGCTCTGTAGAGCACCCGAGCATCGGGAAGTGTTCTACTCAAGCACATGAGCACTTTAGTGCTCGACCAACACTAGTCACTACCATTCCTACACCCTACTACTGTCTCGAATGGCTAGCAATAATGTCATCTGTGTATCTATTCCAGGTCCTCCTACACTATGCAATCATAATATTGCTATAAAACTGTTCTGTTTATGCACTGTGCCTGGTTATCCAGCAGGTGGTAGTGTATCTGGTAGAGGGAGATCATTAGATGGAATGGAACTTACCATTCCATTCTCTCTCTTTTGGGCAGAAGTGGGCTAGTCCTGTTTCTAACCATGGGAGGGCTTGCAGGAAACTATAGTCTAGTCCAGGGATGGCCAACCTGTAGCTCTCCAGCTGTTGTAAAACTACAATTCCCACGATGCCTTGCTGTAGGCAGTCTGGGCATGTTGGGAGTTGTAGTTTTGCAACAGCTGAAGATCCGCAGGTTGGCCAACCCTGGTCTAGTCCAATCTAATGTGGATAGTGGAGCTGAGAAGACACAAGAAATGGAGAGGTTAGGGGAATGGCTCTCCCTTCTGCAGCAGGAGTCTCCCAAGGAAAACAGCTCATAGAGCACCATGACTCCTTACAGATATAGAGTATGACAAGGGTGTCAACAGTCAAACGCACCCCACTTAAATGGTACCAGAACAGTCCTAAAGTCCGGCTACCAGACTGAAACCAGAGTCTAGCACAGCAGAGAAAGATAAAGCAAGGTATCCAAGTTTACCTACCAGTTTTCCCCATAATCTGCTGGAACCAAGAGTAAGACCAAATATTGTCTGGATGCAAGATTATTTAAGTAAAGCTGTTGAACTTTTTACTCCACCAACCATTACTCTCACATTTATTGCTTTGGAGCCTAACCCTGGGGAGTGACGGTATCCAGGTAGGAGCTCTGTGACACACAGAACTAATAAGGCTGCATCACCACTCGGCATTCCTAAAAACCTGGGACACAATCAGCCCTGGTGGACGGCATGTTGCACATACACTATACTAAAATGACCCTGTCCTGTTCCTAGCTAATTCAATCTTACTAACTTCCTAATATCCTAACACTTTCCCTGTTCGACCCTACGCTAGCTGTATTGTGTGTCTGAAGATACGTTTTCTTTGCTTTCTCTGATAGATGTCCTGTCACCTCAAAATACAAGCTCAGAATACACATGGCTTCGCTGCCTGGGATTTTATTTAGCGTCTATGACACATGTCAATATTGTCCCTTCTGATTGGCTGAGGCTGACTGCAAGACCTTATGGGCAAAGCTACCAGTCAGGGCTGCGATGGGCATCCTGTGATCCGTCTTCTTCATCTTCCTTGTTGTGTTGTCTTCCGATCTGTAAAATGGTGAATGCCATATTTGGACCATTCACCCAATTTGAATAACAAAAGTTTTGGATTCGCTAGGGAGCCAAATTTTTGGGAATTCTGAATGAACTTGAATAATTAAAAAATGAGAAGCTCATCTCCACCTATCAGCAATAAAATTATGATTCTATGATTATAAAAGTATGATTGCAAAAGTCTACATACCCTTTAACATCTTTGGCTCTGGGATTTTGGCATCATGATTGCACAATGACCCTTGACACATTTGTAAATTGCATACTTTCACTAGAAGAGTGTGTAACAATATTCCGCACTTTCCAAGGCAGACGATATTTTTCCATTTATAAATGCATAATTTTTTTTATTCATTCCGGTCGTTGGACAATAAAGCACTTCAGAAAAAGTGTCAGAGAGATAAACGAGCGGACGGCCGTCTCATAAACTCCTCATTCTTTCTTTAATTGCCAGAGTAACCATTAATGCACTAAATAAAGAGAGGTATAAACGGGGCCGGTGCTGGACGATAAAGCTGTGCATTAGTATTTATTAACACCGTATCTTTTATGGTCTGAAAAAGCATCAAGTCAGTGAAAATTGTAATGCAAAAATTCCAGGAGCGGCGTCACCAGATACGTAGACGTTAAAACGCATTGTTGGCCTTTGTTTCATGCCACTTAGTGGCTGATTAAGGTTGCAGATTTTGTCACAAAGGTGTCTTGAGGCACAATCTGTGCTTTTGCCCTACTCATGGCAAAGTGGCAGAAAAAAGAGGTGTGGTGTGGGCAGGGAAGAGGGCGAGACAGCTGACCCATCTCATTTATCATTTTACATGCCAGTTTATAGTGTAGAAAGTGGCCTTAAACTACACCAGATCCCTTGATATTCAGCATGTTGAAGGCTGGCGCCAGCAAGGGCCGAAGCGTTAAAATTGCTGGTCTTAAAGGGGTTGTCAGTGTTCAGAGCTGAACCTGGACATATCCTCATTTTCACCCAGGCAGTCCCTCTGACATGAACTTTGGTGCATTTCAAGGGCTTTTTGGTTTATATTTTTACACTGCTAGGAAGATGCTTCTGTCTAGCAATGAGCCCGGTGATGTCACTGGCACTGATGGGCGGGTTTAGCACTGCCCTAACCGTTTTACAGGCTAGGGCAGTGCTAAAGTCCACCGATTAGTGCCCGTGACATCACAGGGCTTACTGCTAGGCGGAAACCTCTATCTAGCTTTCCCCATGGAGAGCACTGTACATCACCGGATCTCCGAAAAAAGCCTATGCCCTGTGCAAAGGAGAGCATCGGAGCATGAAATGCTTCGATGCTCATATCAGGGTGGCTGTCTAGGTGAAAATGGGGCACAGCTGCTTTAATAAATGTCTCCCTAATTCTTTTTGTGCAGAATGAGCAGGAAGGCCATGAGACTTCTGGTTATGGTCCTTGGAAAAGCCTCACACATAGCTTTTCTGGTGAGACCTGTTTCAGTATTTTGTACCTCATCAGCCCAGAACAAAGCTCTACATGCCTTAGCGGCTGATCACTCTTGAGATCTGGTGTTTCAGCCATTTCAATGTAAAATTAGCCTAAAATCAAGCACACAGCAATGTAATCTCCTCAGAGAAGCACTAGTATTAGTATTGCAGTGAGCCCCCGAGGAGCCGGTGCAAAGGATGGGAGTGGTTGTGGCCCTGATGAGATGTAGCGTCACAGTGTCATACCTTGGGAGTTCGGTGCAGTGAAAAAGGTGATGAAAGGAACCAAGCAGAGATTATAGAACAAATGGCGTCTTTCTTTTAATGAATGCAAAACACAAATAGCAGCAGATCCAGCAGCAGTTGGTGCAAAGTGCAATATCTCTTCCCAGATATTTTATGGCTGGCAATGTGGCAGAAGATGACCCTCAGAAATGTGCTAGCTGACGCTGTCTGTCTCCTGTCGCCTGTGGCTATAGGTGCCCCCTGTATTATGCAGGCTTCCAGCTATGGCTGTCCTGAACTGCGGTGATGGTGTCTTAAAGTGTTTCCCACCACATTGCAGAGGAGTCTTGATAGTTTGATTGCTTGATCACTCTGCTGACTCAATCATGCCATAGTTTACAAACCTTCCGTGGCCTAGGACCCTGCAGTCTTTCTGGGCAATGATGTCCTCCTACTGTAGATCAAACAGGTCGAACTCATTATGTTCGGCTAGGCAGGAATGTATCTGATTCTGTCCTAATGAATATCGGAGCACTGCAGGGTTGTGTTTTAAGTCCATTGTTATTTACCCTGTTGACTCATGATGTGCCAGGAGCTTCATCAAAAGGGTTTGCATGGTCAAGCAGCTTCACAAAAACCTCAGCATGCTCAATGCCAAGCATTTGCTGGAGGGGTGTAAAACACGTAATCACTGGACTTTGGAGCGGTGGAAATATGTTCTCTGAAGAATATATTTCACTATATAGCCATATGATGGATGACTTTAGGTTTAGTGGATTCTAGGAGAACTCTAACCACTGAGCCCCCGCTAACCGAACATCCACCGAGCTGGCCATAAGTTACTTTCAAGCTCATATACTTATGTTTACAAAAATTTTCATGCAGATGAAATCTGAGTTCAAAAGCTCCATTTTTTTTAAACCATATTTTTTAAAAGTAATTTTTCTAAGCTGCGTTACTAATGGATAAATTCTCCATCGAAACAAGATGTACATCTCTCTCAATTATTTCTTTGAACTTCGCTCAATTTATTTTTCTTAGAACAGGACGTATATTAATGCGCGCTATAAAAATGGAAATGTACCATATTTGTCATTATCTTTCCAGCAACGTATTAATTGGATGTAAATGAGCGACGCTTGTATAAAAGCTCAACTTGAGGCCGCAATTACTCTGAAGTATTTATCCATAAGTAATCAAAAGTGGACTTTATATAATAATCTCATGGAAAAATCTGAAGACTCATTATCAACAACAGTTATTAAAAAGTGGATTAATTACAGAAAATAACATCTCATCAAGTTACTTTGGGTCTGCCCCTCTACTCCGCTAAATACATTAGTACTATGGGTAGGCAGTTGTCTAGGGCACCTTTATTTATTTATTTTCAAATAACATCTACATGGAGTTTGTATGTTCTCCCTGTGTTTGCCAGGGTTCACTCCGGGTACTATGGTTTCCTCCCACACTCCAAGGACGTAGGGAATGTACAAACCGGATTCCAAAAAAGTTGGGACACTATACAAATCGTGAATAAAAACTGAATGCAATGATGTGGAGGTGCCAACTTCTAATATTTTATTCCGAATAGAACACAAATCACGGAACAAAAGTTTAAACTGAGAAAATGTACCATTTTAAGCGAAAATATGTTGAATCAGAATTTCATGGTGTCAACAAATCCCCCAAAAGTTGGGACAAGGCCATTTTCACCACTGTGTGGCATCTCCCCTTCTTCTTACAACACTCAACAGACGTCTGGGGACCGAGGAGACCAGTTTCTCAAGTTTAGAAATAGGAATGCTCTCCCATTCTTGTCTAATACAGGCCTCTAACTGTTCCATCGTCTTGGGCCTTCTTTGTTGCACCTTCCTCTTTATGATGCGCCAAATGTTCTCTATAGGTGAAAGATCTGGACTGCAGACTGGCCATTTCAGTATCCGGAACCTTCTCCTACGCAGCCATGATGTTGTGATTGATGCAGAATGTGGTCTGGCATTATCTTGTTGAAAAATGCAGGGTCTTCCCTGAAAGAGATGACAGTCTGGATGGGAGCATATGTTGTTCTAGAACCTGAATATATTTTTCTGCATTGATGGTGCCTTTCCAGACATGCAAGCTGCCCATGCCACACGCACTCATGCAACCCCATACCATCAGAGATGCAGGCTTCTGAACTGAGCGTTGATAAACACTTGGGTTGTCCTTGTCCTCTTTGGTCCGGATGACATGGCGTCCCAGATTTCCAAAAAGAACTTCGAATCGTGACTCGTCTGACCACAGAACAGTCTTCCATTTTGCCACACTCCATTTTAAATGATCCCTGGCCCAGTGAAAACGCCTGAGCTTGTGGATCTTGCTTAGAAATGGCTTCTTCTTTGCACTGTAGAGTTTTAGCTGGCAATGGCGGATGGCACGGTGGATTGTGTTCACTGACAATGGTTTCTGAAAGTATTCCTGAGCCCATTCTGTGATTTCCTTTACAGTAGCATTCCTGTTTGTGGTGCAGTGTCGTTTAAGGGCCCGGAGATCACGGGCATCCAGTATGGTTTTACGGCCTTGACCCTTACGCACAAAGATTGTTCCAGATTCTCTGAATCTTCGGATGATGTTATGCACAGTTGATGATGATAGATGCAAAGTCTTTGCAATTTTTCGCTGGGTAACACCTTTCTGATATTGCTCCACTATCTTTCTGCGCAACATTGTGGGAATTGGTGATCCTCTACCCATCTTGGCTTCTGAGAGACACTGCCACTCTGAGAAGCTCTTTTTATACCCAATCATGTTGCCAATTGACCAAATTAGTGTTAATTGGTCTTCCAGCTCTTCGTTATGCTCAAATTTACTTTTTCCAGCCTCTTATTGCTACTTGTCCCAACTTTTTTGGGATTTGTTGACACTGTGAAAATTTGAATCAACGTATTTTTCCTTTAAAATTATACATTTACTCGGATTAAACGTTTGATCTGTCATCTACGTTCTATTACAAATAAAATATTGACATTTGCCATCTCCACATCATTGCATTCAGTTTTTATTCACAATTTGTTTAGTGTCCCAACTTTTTGGGAATCTGGTTTGTAGATTGTGAGCCCCACAGGGAACAGTAATAGTAGTAATAATAATAAAAATAGCAGAATATGTCAGCGCTAAATAAGTGAGTAAAATAAATAAACACAGAAAACCTCTGATATAAGTAAGAAGTGTTCAGTAAAATAGAAAAAAGCAACGGCACTCTCCAATTTCTAATTTCTCCACTTAATTCTGGATAAAAGCAAACAAACAGTCCATGATATTGTTAATATACCAGGCAATGGCTCTTCGTCAGGCCTAACTGGACTGCTTATTTGCTTTGATCCAGAATAAAGTGCTGAAATTGTAAATTGGTTAGTGCCGCTGCTTTTTAAAATTTACCAGAAGATTGATAAGGACTGTTATGTTTAAACAGTTTTTATTCAGTTCATTTATCAAACATTTAATGTCCACATTTCATCCAATGAGGTACCTGGTATATATATGTATCAACCTGAATACATGCCAGCAAAAATATCTCTGCAATGTGACACATTAGTGTGGCGTGGGGGAATATCCCCATAATTTTCTTTATGGAGATAGAACTAAGCATACAGAAAAAGAACTGACAGGTGAAAGATGAAAAGGTGGAGATAAAGAGAAAGAAGAAAGGGGGGGAGGGAAGCAGGAGGACAGGATGGGGAGTATATAATGAGAGTGCCATCCATTTACGATGTGAGTATTGATAAAAGTTCTGGAGAATCCTGAAACTCGATCCATTGCGACCATACCTTATGAAATTTGCTCGAAAGGTCGGAGGCCTCAGCAGAGATCTCCTCCATTCTATTTATGTGTAACATTTCTTGATACCATTCTCTGATGTTAGGCGTATGTGTAGTGCGCCAATGTCTAGGGATCACAGACCTAGCCGCGGAGATAAAAAATCGCAACAAGTTACGTTTCTGAGATGCGATGGAACCTGGTAAGATGGAGAGGAGCGCCACTTGAGGTGTGTTTTCTATTGACTTCCCAGTTATTTGTCTATGTATGTCAAAGACCTTGTTCCAGAAAGGTTTTATCTTATTACAGCCCTACCAGATATGTAGCATAGTTTCTTTCTCTGTAGCGCATCTCCAACAGGATTCTGGGACTGAAGGAAATATCCTATGTAGTCTGGCTGGGTACCTGTACCACCGAGCCATAATCTTATAATTTTTTTCCTGTGCTGAACAGGCCATTGATAATTTGTGAGAGAATAAAAACGCTTTCTGTTGGTCCTCGTTTGTTATAGAGGTACCCAATTCTTGTTCCCAACCTGAAATAAAACTTGGTTTACCCTTATGTGTGTCTTCCATCAGATTCCTATATAGCGAAGAGATCAGGTGGGTCGGCGGAGATGGCAACATAAATAATTTCTCAGTTTTGGATAAGGACGTTCCAAAAGAACCTTTCTCACCTTTTGAGGAAATATAAGATTTTACTTGCTCGTATTCAAGCCACAATATACGAACATTCAAGTGTTTTGCGGATAAGTCCTAAAAAGACGGCAAGGGAGCTCCTGATAGAAGGTGATAAAAGCGTGGATCTGCAGAGGCCTGCAACCCCAGGAAGGCATCTCTGTTGGAACTAGCTGGGAAGGCTGGATTGTGGAAACGTGGAGTCAAGGGACTACATTTTCTGGAACGAATACCTTTCTGTACAAATAAGTCCCATAATTTCAAGGTTTGTTGAGTCAATTTGTTATAGTTTTTAAACTGGGGGCGAATCTCCACATCAATCCAAGGAGTATGGTTAAGGGGAGAGAAGTAAAGGGACTGCTCTATTTGGACCCACTGTTTAGATCGACTATGGTGTTGCCAGTCAAGTAATCTGAGAAAAGAGGAAGCTGCGTGATAAAATTTAAAATCTGGCAAGCCCGCCTCCCCCCCCCCCACCCCGAGGATTTAAGTCTATTCAACGTGGTGAGTGCGATTCGAGGACTGGAAGAGCCCCATATGAATCTGGTAATTAAAGCCTGCATAGAACGAAAAAATGCAGGAGGAGGTATTAGCGGTACTGTTTGAAAGATGTATAAGAATTTTGGCAAGATATCCATTTTTAAGACATTCATTCTTACAAACCATGATAAACCTTTTTTATTATTATTGGATAGTTCTTTTGTCGTCCTATTCAATAGTGGGAGAAAATTTAGTGTATACAGAGAGTCCGGATCTACTGGAATCTGTACTCCCAAATATTTTATTGATGAAGGTTGGTGTTTAAATGGGAACGATGTGAGTAAATTGCTAAACTCTTGTTGTGGGATAGATATATTAAGGATATCTGATTTTGTATAATTGACCTTAAAGTTGCTTAAGTGTCCGAAGCGCTCAAATTCCTTTAAGATTGAAGAGAGGGAGATATGTGGTTGAGAGACATATAGCATTAGATCGTCAGCATATAAGGCCCCCTTATATTGTGTACCCTTTATCGTGGTTCCGTGTATTGAAGAATTTATGCGGATTGCTTTGGCCAAGTGTTCCATTACAACAGTGCTTCTCAATTATTTTCTGTCATTCCCCCCCTAGGAAGAAGAAAACATTTCGCGCCCGCCGCGCGACTGTAAATAGTATCATTTGTCTATAAAATTGTTATAATAAGAGCCCCTCTGTGTCAGTAATAACAGCCCCTCTGTGCCAGTAATAACAACCCCCCCTTTGCCAGTAATAACAGCCCCCCCTTTGCCAGTAATATTATGGGGGGATCTGTGGATGACGGACACTGTTATGGGGGGATCTGTGGATGACGGACACTGTTATGGGGGGATCTGTGGATGACGGACACTTATGGGGGGATCTGTGGATGACGGACACTTATGGGGGGATCTGTGGATGACGGACACTTATGGGGGGATCTGTGGATGACGGACACTTATGGGGGGATCTGTGGATGACGGACACTTATGGGGGGATCTGTGGATGACGGACACTTATGAGGGATCTGTGGATGACTGACACTTATGGAAGGATCTGTGGATGACGGACACTTATGGGAGGGATCTGTGGCTGGCACTGTTACAGGGGGATCTGTGGCTGGCACTGTTATATATGTGCCATCCACAGACCCCCCATAACAGTGCCATCCACAGTGCCCCCCAGCCCATAACAGTGCCATCCACAGACCCCCACCCCTTAACTGTGCCATCCACAGATTCCGTGCGCCCGCCGCCGCCGTTTAAAGTTATTAAACATGCCCCCTCACTCCTAATAGTACCGTATATCCGAATTTCTTCTGTATAATGCCGGCAGGCGGGCTGGGCGGCCGGCGCGTCCCTCAGTGACGTCACTTGTCTGCGCCGCCTGCTTCATTCATAAAGCAGGCGGCGCAGGCACGTGACATCACTGAGGGATGCGCCGGCCGCCCGGCCCGCCTGCCGGCATTATACAGAAGAAACGAGAAGCCCTGAACGAGCCCCCCTTTACGGAGCCTGGGGGGCGCGCCCCACTATTTGAGAAGCACTGCATTACAATAACATACAGTAGGGGGGATAGTGGGCATCCCTGCCTAGTGCCATTATGTATTTTTATTGAAGGTGATAATAGTCCATTCACCTTCACCTTCGCCGTAGGGGTAGAATATAATGCACGGATTCTGTTCACAAATTTAGTACCCAGCCCTCTTTGTCTCAGAGAGGCGTCCATTAAACTCCAATAGACGTGGTCGAATGCCTTTTCGGCGTCGATCGATAGTAGGCACAAAGGAGAGGAATTGCATTTTGCCGCATTGGTTAGTAATAAAGTCTTAATTGTGTTATCCCGGGCTTCCCTGCCTCTTACAAAACTCACTTGATCCGAGTGTATTATTGATGGGAGTAAAGGGGATAGTCTATCCGCAAGAATTTTGGAGTATATTTTGATATCTATGTTAATTAAGGATATGGGTCTGTAGTTTGATGGAATGGAGTGATCTTTACCGGGTTTAGGTAAGATGCTAATGTGAGCTTCCAAGGATTGAGTGACAAATGGTGAGTTTGTATCAATGCTATTAAAAACCTTTGTCAAGAAAGGAGATAGGAGGTCCTTAAATTGCTTGTAAAATGCTGGTGTGAAACCATCGGGGCCGGGGCTTTTCCCGGTGGGAGATGTGGAAATGGTGTTTGTGACTTCAGCAACTGTAAAATCTGACTCAATGGCCTCTTTATCCTGTGGTGGTATTGTGGGAAGTGTCGTTTACTTTATATATTCATCAATACGGGTATTTAGAGCCGCAGTAGGTAAGTCTGCGAATTGCCCTTTTATGTTGTACATTTGGGAATAATATGAATGGAACACTTCCAAAATTTCCGTGGGATTATGAGTTTTATGTCCATTAGTTTTTTTTATGAAAGGGATAAAAGTTTGAGTCGACCTAGGGTGTATAAAGCGTGCTAACAGTCTGCCGCATTTGTTGGAGTACTCGTAAAAGAAACCTTTCCCTTTATCTGTATATCTTTTATATTTTTGGTCAATCAGAGACTTAATGGAATCCCTGACTTTCAGTAGTTCTATATGTGTTGTTGGAGACAGGGTTGTTTTATGTCGTATTTTTGTCACGGAAGGTGTGCAAGAAAGTAGAAAACACAAAATGAATATACGACTGAATGGATCCAAAACTAAGGAACAAAAAGGGAGAGCCCTGCATCAGACCGGGCTCTCTCCCTTATTGCTCAGCCTATGCGAAAATCCCAATGGTAGATGATCGCATATCCTCGTACCTCGACTGTATAACACCTGAACACCCTATAATAGTGAGGGGACACGACCACCGGCTCCCTACACTAGATACGGAGGGAGTCAGGGTCACCTGGGATCCAGCAAACAAAAAAAACACAAATGAAAGAACAAAACTTATCTTGTAGAAGACTCAGAAGTAGGAACAGCATGCACACACTCCAGGAAGGAATATAAACCGCAAAGTGATGCACTATGGGAAAGGATTTAAAGGGATGCAATCAGTGCAACTACATGACAGCTGAGAGAGGCTAACAAGATGAGAAAATGAAAGCAAAACAAAGGAACCTCAAGGAGGAGGCTCTAGACGTCTGTCAGAGCTTCTCAGATGTCTGGTGGTGACAATTTTTAAGTCATGAGCCCGAGTTAATAATGTGGTTAACTTGTGTGCCTTCTCTTTCTTTAATCTGGCCCCATGTTTGATGAATATTCCTCTCAAAACACATTTTAATGCCTCCCACTGTATTGGTAAAGATTAAGAAGTGTCGTCTGTGGAGTGAATCTGAATGAATTCATTCACTGTCTTTTGGACATCTGCGACACAAACTATGTCCTTGAGAAGATTATCATTCAATCTCCAATTCCATGGTTTGTGGGCAGAATCCGGAAGGTCTATAGAAACATAAATGGGAGCATGGTCTGAAAACAGAATGTCTCCAATGGATGCTTTTGGCTTCCATACCAGTGTGTGATGACTGACAAGGAAAAGGTCAATGCGGCTGTATGATTTGTGGGGAGTTGAGTAAAATGTGTAGTCTTTACCTTGTGGGTATAGAGTTCTCCATATGTCCACGAGTTGTAGAGAATGAAGCTGTGAAATTAAAGATCTCAATTGCCGTCTGGAAGAGGAGCTCTGACCTGTACTAGAATCCATAACCGGATCTAGCGTGAAGTTAAAATCTCCGCCGATCAACACCTGACCCTCCGCAAACTCGGATATCTGATCCAAAAAACATCTACAAATAGAAAGCTGTTTTTGGTTTGGCAAGTACCAATTGACTACAGTGAATAGGTTGGAATGTACTCTTAATTTGACGAAAATATAGCGCCCCTCTCCATCCACTTTGACATCCTCCACCGACCCCTGTATGGATTTGTGTAATGCTATTGAAACACCTTTAGACCTAGAGTCCGAACTTGGAATGTGAAACCATTGTGAGAAATATCTATCTCGGATAGATGGTATATGGCTTTTTTTTAAAATGCGTTTCCTGTAATAATAATACCTGAACTTTCTGCTTGTGAATATGGTAAAGAATCTGAGATCGCTTCTGAGGAGTGCTGAAACCTCGAACATTCAGAGACCCTAATTTTAGGGTAGCCATCTCCCCTCAATACTGGGAAGGGAGGGAGGGGAAAGAATGGGAGAACAAGTAGGGGTAGAGAGTTAGGTCAGAAAGAGATAGGGGAAAAGAATTAAAGAAAAAGAACAATAGAAATAAGATGAAGTAGGGTACTAAACACATCTAGAGAGGACACAGGGAGAAGTGTGACCCCGCTATGAGACGTGATCCCTAAGTGGGGACGGACTTTCAACAGAGGAGCTACTCCCCTCTGACCATCATGGAGAGACCAAGAACAAATATTCCAAACATCATATGTATAGCAAAAAAACAATAGGGCGGAATAAAAGTTACCGAACTTACTAGTTAATGACTAGACCCACATGCCTTAAATCCCTGAGCTAAATATGCCAATTTTGGCACAGCATGGAATAACGCATATAAGCATCATGCCTGATGTTGATATACTAACTAACTAATGCGGCCCACAATATGACAACCCTCCGGCATATTTCAGTATAACCTCACGATGATATGTGGTCACACATGAGAGGTCAGGTCAGTTACATAACTAATACTGTGCATTGGGCAAGAATCCTAATGTTTCACAACATAATGATGTGGAGCTAATCTCCACACTACATAACACATATAATTTGTCAGAGAACATCCACAGCTATCGTACTAGATATATGCGCTTTCTACTATAGTTGGCTGAGGCACCTGGGGTGCATATATAGACTTCCTTATAAATAGCTAACATATATCAGTATAACGGGGTACTTATAGGAAGCTATGGCCTGACCACCAAATCTTCTGCATGACCTTATAGAATAACACAATTCTGCGAGGCTGTCCATTAAATACTGGGTCAGTCTTGTAGGCGGCATTTTAGCTAACAAGTGGCCTCTGGCGGAACATGACCACAAAACTAGAGAGGAACAGTAAGTAACTGAAGAACTGACTGTATGCATCCTACACTATAAAGACAATATGGCACTCTTGAAAATCTTGCCTCTAGGATTAATGTCCCAAAGTTAGGTGTTACGTGTCATGCTGTGCAGGGCCAGTGGGTCTTGTATTGGGTGGTACATCAAGTATGGCGAGGATCTATTCTGTGTGGGATCCGTCGTCCCCATCTAAGCTTCTGGGTGTACGATGTTTCTGTAATGACCGGCAACACGCACAGGGAGGAAAAAGGGAAAGTTCTGCCCAAGGGAGAGGGAAAGGTGGTGAGCCCTAACTCTCCTTGCGGCTGGCACCTGACTGCCCTGACGTCCCTAGACGGGTTCCTTACCCGTGCGGCGATCACGTGCCTAAACCCTGGCTTTCCCTGAAATGAACCCTAGATAATGAACGGGCCGGTGGGATCGCTAGTCCTCACCACTGCACTAAGAGGAAAACACCAGGGAGAGGACAGACAAACACAGACAAACACCCAGGTGGACGACAACAACTGTCCACAAAGGTCCAACAGGGATCCGGAGGGTAGCGTTCTAAAGCAACAATCAGAGAACGCAGCAACACAGCTCCAGTGGGTCAGAATAGATGTCCAGGCAGGAAGCTCTATATCTGGCAACCAGAGAAGTGTGAGAGGGGAATATAAGGAGGATTGGGAGTGCTGGACAAGGAACAGCTGAGAGAAGGAGCTACGGATCCCTGAGTGAGCCAAAAAGGGTTTGCAAAGCAAACCCAGAAAGCTACAATAAGGAAACATCCCTATCTTACATAGAGCGTGCAGCCAACCGCTGCGACCTCCTGACCCCGGGTACAACGGAGTCAGGCGTGGCTCTAGACACCCTCGTGACAGTTTCTTCTGATGAGGCGATCTAGAAGCTCTCTGAGCAAGCGGCTCCGCCCCCCTCATGGGGCCAGTTGGTAGGGATGGCCAATCATGTATCCTCACTGGGGTGATATCTAAGGATGCCACAAAAGATGGTATGTCCCTGGGGTGACGCAGTGTCGCCACTTTGCCATTCAGGCGGGTTTGTAGGCAAAAAGGAAATCCCCAGGTATATGCAATCTTGTTTTGTTGTAACACATCCAGGAGAGGACATAGGGCTTTCCTCTTCAGCAGGGTAATTCTGGATAAGTCCGCTAGTATTTGAATTGGCGTGTCATTATAGAGCACTTGACCGGCTTGTCTAGCTTTATTCATGATGGCTGCTTTCAGCTGGTATCGATGGACGCGGCATATAACGTCCCTAACCCTATCTGTATTATCCGGTATAGGACCTAAGGCTCTATAGGCCCTATCCAGCTCCAACGTATTATCAGGTGGTGCCTGTAAGATATTATTAAAAATGAGGCGCAGGGTAGTGTCCAAATCTTTAGAGGCTATGGACTCAGGTAGCCCCCTCACTGTGATGTTATTGCAGCGCCCTCTATTTTCAATATCATCAAGTAGGTCTGCAAGGTACTGCAGTTGGTAAGTGTGGGACTCCATCTTGGAACCCTGTTGTTCTTGTTTAGCGGTTACTGCCCCAATGTCCTGTTCCACACAAGACACTCTTTCCCTCATAGCGAGTATTTTGCTCTTGATGTGGACCTCATTCCTATATCCTGCCTCTAATCTGGACACATAAGTTTCCATGTCATCTTTTGTGGGAATAGAGGAAACTCTGAGGAAGAGGTCTCTCAATTTCGCCAGGGTAGGTGAGCCCTGTACGGGTTGTGGGGTTGCTAGTGAGCTGTTAAAGTCCCCAGACATAGGGAGGGCTGAAGGTGCTTTAGGGGATGGGGGGTAAAGATGACATTTCCCTGTATTGGGACATTTTCCCATTCTCCCTCTCCCCATGTGTCAGACGGCTCCTCCGTTATGGCGGTTTCCCGCTCTTCCTGAGGCTGGCGCTAGTGGCAAGATGGTGCGGTGAGTGAATCCTGCGTCTCGCTCCCTCCCGTTACCTCTGAAGCCATTGTTGAGCTGTATCGAGGCGACGACTCTGCCTCACCAGGCTCCCGGACCGCGACTGTGCAAGCGGAGGCCCCACTCTGCAGGTCTCCATCTGTTCATCCTGATGGGGATCCCAGGAAGATGGTGCCGGTGAATCGCGCTGTGATCCGGAGGTCAGGAACTTTTCAATTTCCTGTGTGGCGCAGACCCACTTTTCTTTGCTCTTTTAGGACCCATTCCGTTAAAATTCGCAATGTTTTGGCTGAATTAAGGTCTCTCCAGAGATCCAATAGCAGGAGCTGAAGTAACGTGCGTCTCTACTCCTCCATAGCCAGGCCACGCCCCAATAAGGACTGTTATGAGCTAAGCACCACCAGTGGAATGTTTATAGTGCACACATGGTAGTGCTGACCCATGTAATATAAAGAAATGTTCTTGAGAGGAGCCAGCTGACCTTACTATAGATACATGGTTGGGTCATCAGCTAGGCTTGCACTCGGAACTGCTGTCTGCGTGGGTTGAGGGGATGGGGGTGAGGGAAACATGGAATATCTTTAGGGATTGAGACAGAGGAGAAGTATTCTCAAACACCCACCATAAGCACCAAGACAGCTTGGTTGGCTATTACCCTATCAACAGGCATCATTAGCAGCAAGTGTTGGGTTCTTCAGTGGACTCTTACCCATATAACGTAGGATATACAGATGTGTCTACCTTTCCCACAATTTTCAATATGGGCTCCAATTTCTTACAATAAAGATTCAATGCAATATTGCAACAAGCTAGAAAAACAATGGACAGACTGTGGCACAATGCACATAACAACCACTAGGTGGCCACTTTCAGGACACATACAGCATAAAGAACTCCCAACAGAGTATCACAAAATCATGTTGTTTTTTTTCTTTAAAGGCAGTGATTTCACGCGAGACATCTCAGGTCTAGAGGGAAATGCAGGGAAGGACACATCTCCCCCTCTCTTCTTTGTACACCATGGTCTGAAAATGTTCTAATTCACTGTATATGATGTAGCAGGACCTCTATGTAAATAAGTCTTTCACAAAAAGATGTATTTCATCACTGAATTGTTGGCGGCAAAAGAACAGCTCCAATTTCTGCGGCTGAATAGGAGGAGAAGATTGACAGTCTCATCTTGTTCCCTGTAATGCAGGAACGCGAGTCTATGAGACACAAGTTGAAGCAATGCCAAATGCTCTCAGCTACTCAACAAGAGCTCTGAGCGGATGTCACCCCAACCCGACAGACACCCGGAACGTGTCTGTGCTAATGGGCTCTGGAAGATTGGCATTTCAGAAGTGAAGAAAATAGAATATAAGGACAGCTTGACTAACAGGCAAATAGAATATACAGTAAGTAAAATAATACCAGAGCACCTTTTTATTGATCCTTGATCCTATCGATCTGGGAAGGATCTTAGACTGTTGTGTCATAATGGGGCGGGGGGGGGGGTCATTTTCACAACTAAAAAACACCTATCACTTAGGCATCGACTTTGGCCACGGGCAGTTCTGAGCAGGGGTAAATAATACGAGGCAATGGGCGCCAAGAGCTGACATGTGCCTGTCTCTTTAAGATGCAAATGGACAGATTTAATTGGAGGACAGATCACAATGGCCAGTAGTATGACTATATTTTCTATCTATGGTCTACATCACTAGCAAGCAATGTACATTACATATGTGTGCTGCCAGATTAGCATTCCTCCATCCCCAAAACCATCAGCTACATAAGTAGAAAAGATGGATAAAGGCAAGGAGGCTCAAAACATATCCCAAAATTAATTCAGACCCCAGATCAGACCCCTTTATAAAGCCAGGCTAGCCTATGCACCTAAATAAATTCAGACACCAGAGCAGGACCCTAAATAAATTCAGACCCCAGACCAGACCCATAAATAGATTCAGACCCCCAAACCAGACCCTGAAATGAAATCAGACCCTATAACAGAGCATTATATAAATTCAGGCCCCAGACAAGACAACTATAAAAAAGTCAGACCTCACACCAGAGCCCTGTATAATTTCACACCATAGACCAGGCCACCATCTAAATTCAGACCCCTATATAAATTCAGACCCCAGACCAGACAACTATATAAAGTCAGACCTCACACCAGAGCCCTGTAAAAATTCACACCCCAGACCAGGTCACCATCTAATTTCAGACCCCTATAGAAATTCAGACCAGAACCCTATTTGTATTTAGTACTCCACACTCACTTCTGAGTGCTGTCATGCACAATTTCTTGATATGATATTATGTGTAAGCTTCTATAAATTCTACTGATATCTACTAGAAAATTGACAGAATTAGTTTCGAGACTTCTGAATATATTCCAAGGAGCACCAGGGTTTAAAGCAACCCTGCATGAGAGACAGCACTGTGGAATAAAGATGATTTGACTAGGAGAACATGCTTTGGTGGGTCTCCAGATCTTGAGCAGTGCTCTTCTCAACCATTTTGACTCTTGCTCCATGCATTCTTTCTCAGTCTGTTGTGCCTACATATACCACAGATCATGGAGCTTGTGCAGTGACCAGTAACAGGTACGATGATGCCACTTATGTAGTGGGCCAGGATACGGGTGGACAATAGCCTGTATTTGCCGTGACACCAATTGCAGCGTGCGCAGGGTACTACCCCAGGGCCCTTCCAACGTGTTATAACGCATGTCCCAGATTAGGAATGCCAGAGTGGTGTAATAGCCTATAATGTCTCTATAGGGTGGTGGTAGTTGTGTCAACGATGTCTCCTACCTGGGTATGGCTGGACTCCTGGCTCACTTGCAATAAATTTGAGTGTAGTGATAGTAGGAGTAATAGAGAAATTTTGCAGCAGAAATGATGTCCAGACCTTTAGATGAAGTTCAAACGTTTCTTTACTGAAGATAACTTGTATCCAAGCAGTATACAGCCTTGGTCTCTTGGTCCCAGGAGGTTTTAGCAATCATTGGCAGGAATAAATACTTCTGCACTTTAAATGTGAGCTTGCAGGATAATTCCTCTGCTTGGTAGCTCTGTAATTGTGGCAGGAACTAATCTTCAGCACTTTTCTGTAACTTCTGCTTTATGGGGAAAGACTAGCTGAGGAGGAATGGCTTCTCCTAGGTCTATGGACTTTTCTCTCAGATGGTTTCTCGGGGGATGCTTTCTTCCTGGAACTCTGGAGGTTGTTAGTAGTTTTCTGCTTCTTCAACCAGCTGAGGCTGAAAGTGCTCAGACTGGGAATGTGATCAGGTCTCAGCTGAGACAAAATCCTTGCTGTCTTCCCTATGCAGAGGATCTCCTCACACACACACACACCCTACCCCTAGCAGGGGGTGGGCTACACTAACTCTAACTTCCTTCTCCACCCATGCTTCAGGATGTGGGAACAGTCCACACCTCCACAGAGGGGGAGCTAAGCTGGAATAATCCATTCCAGCCTAGATATGCTAAACTGTAACTAGTACCTTGCCAATGGAGTTGCTGCCACCTGCTGGTGAACCTGGAAATTTACAAGGAACAATTGTATTTAACATGGTTTTACATGCACATTTGTGAAGACATAATATAAATTACATCAGATGACAATGTAAAGGCTCTTAGAAGATAGTAGCGGGGTAGAGGCGTGTAGTAACACAACTCTGGGGTGTTACACTTGGACATGAGAGGTTTGTGCATGTCCCCAACTACTGTATGCGGATTCTACTGACCAAAGTAAGATGTGACACCAAAAATAGGAGTGAGACAAGCTCTGTTGGTGCCCAAGGCAATGATCTAAGAGTGCAACCTACCACCCTTGATCCCTTGAATGCTGCAAAATAGTTGCCATATGGACTATAATCAGTATAATTCTTCCTTCTTCATAAAACTTATACCTCAATGGCGCCCTAGGCGACTTCCTACTCCTTCTATCTGCTTGTGATAAAACGTTTATGAGAAAACAGAAGTTTGGGTTTTGAGTTTGACCAGTTCTATTCTTACAAAAGTTACAATTTTAAGCCATTAAATCTTTTAACATTTTACCACATAAGTTTAGCCTAGAGATGAAACTAAACAGGAAGCTCTGCATTAGCATGAGACATTCCCAAGGAGCTTAACAAGGGCAATCACCCAAGGAATCACCCAAGGAATATTTCCAACTACATCTTTATAACTGCACAGCTGTCTTCTTCCATTCATTGTGATGGACACCACAGGTTGTTCCCTACCATGATGATATCACAGCCAGAAATGGAACCAGTGACACAGAAGATGAGCAGACAGCATGATTTTTCAATCCAAGATCGCTCCAATTTAAGGAACATGTAAAATATAAATGTGTCGCTCCAATGGAGAATTGTAGAAAAACATAAACCTGAAAACCTAAGGAGGAAATATATATGGACTATGTCTACTCTCTCTCTCTCGAAAATGTTTTTTTTTTTTTATCCCAGTTAACTCACTGCATAGGAGGGCTGCATACAAATTTTCAGTTTTCTAATTGTCCTAATTAACAGGCCGAACTGGATGGACAAATGTCTTTTTTCGGCCTTATGTACTATGTTACTATGTCCTAACATTTATATTCAATAACCTTTCTATAATGTTTTGTCATGTAAACTCATTTACATAAACATGGGGATGAAAATTAGCAGAATCTGCCTTGTTTTTGAGCTGAAACACTATTTGTCTTTCTCATATGCCCATGTGTATGCAAATGAGTTTACATGACAAAACAGTATAGAAAGAGTATTAATTATAAATGTTAGGACAATTAGAAAACTGAATTTTTTTACAGCCCTCCTAAGCAGTGAGAGAAGCGTTAGGCTACTTTCACACTGGAGTTTCTGGGTCCGCTTGTGAGATCAGTTTCAAGGCTCTCACAAGCGTCCCAAAACAGATCAGTTAAGCCCCAATGCATTCTGAATGGATAAGGATCCGTTCAGAATGCATCAATTTGGCTGCGTTTGGTCTCCGTTGTGTTTTTTAGACGGTCACTGAAACGCAGCTTTAGCGTTTTGGTGACCGTCTGACTATGCGGATCCATCTAGACTTATAATGTAAGTCAATGGGGATCTGTTTTTCACTGACACAATATGGTGCAATGGATCCATCCCCCATTGATATTCAATGTAAGTCAAGTCAGATCCGTTTTGACTTAGACTTTTTTTGAATGAATAATGCAAACGGATCTGTTATTAACGGATACAAGCGTTTTCATTATTCATGCTGATCCGTCTGTGCAAAGTAGCCTTAGCTGGCATCCAAAAAAATGTCCAAAAGCCATTTTGTCACCCTAATGATAATAATATAGGTGCACAGGTCCCCCAAGCCACTCAACGAAACTCAAGCAACTTTGAGCCTTACTGGCTCTCAGTCATATGAGAGCTGGTCTTGAATGTCTCATTGTGCACAGGGCTGCCATTCTAAGGTATGCTGACTGAGCCTGTCTCATGGATAGGTTGTTGGCTTGCACATACCTGGCTTTTGGCATACAGCCTTTGTGTGATTGTCTCTTATATGTTGCTTATTGTGAGTTATAGGTAATGTTTTTTTTCAAAAGTAAAATAATATATCATCTATAAAAAGAAACTATTAATGATAGGTTGGAAAAAATTATAATAAAAGTTAATTCATTATTGGTAAAAATAACTATAAAAAAATAGGTATGGATGATAGCATAATAAAGATTCCGAGTAGCTATATACAATGAGTTAGAAAAGATTATAGGTTTATCTAGTGATAAAAAAATCGAGAATATTCCTTATTATGAAGATATAGCAATATATTCTAGATCTTCATGAATTCTTGAAGTGCAGATATTCGCGATAAAAATTAGCGATTAGAAATTTCGTGCTGAACACTAGACATAAGGGTGCTTTCACATGAACGTATGTATTTTGCAATCTACAAAATACAGATGACGTCCGTGTGGCGTCATCACTGGGTCTGTGGTCCATAGTTGCAGCCAAGAATAAGACATGTTCTGTCCTTTGCGAAACGGACATAAGGATACATACGGTCATGTGAACTTTTTACACACATTTATTTTATATGGAGACCGTATAATCAAATTAGTCACAATTTCAGAATATTTGAGGCCAACACAAAAAGAGTAATACATTCAGACATAAAACAAAAACAAATCCATTCTTTGAATGAATCTTCAAAATAATCAGGATGTTATTATCATGCTGCATATGCAGCTTGTCCTGGAATACTGCAATAATCTTTTGTCCCAACAGATGGAGCTTTAAATCTTTTATATGACTTCTGAAAGGATATGCATGTTTATGCATGCAGGGTACAATGTATGCAAATTAAATAACTGCTAGTGGAATCACAAAAAGATTCAGACTGAAACTCATCTAATTTATTTCATGGTGTGTGCAAAAACCAAACTGATAGAACAATTTAGCTTGTCGTGGTGACTTGTTCTGGTAGAAAATGAAAAGCACCGCTCATGGGTTGCAGATGCACATTGCACACCATTTCTATAGCATGAAATACCAGGCCTTACAGGAATCCCTTCCTTATTATGGGTTCCCAGAGCTGTCACCTGTAGAGTAGACATGGGGGTTGTTGCAGGGATTCCTCAAGTGAAGAAACGTTTTTCAGAGATTCATCCACAGTTGGGAAAGCAACAACCTGTGGCACAACAGCTGTTGAAAATCCTTCAGCTGTCATGGCACACCAGGAATTATAGTTTCCCAATAGTTTAAGGTCCACAGGTTGGAGACCACGGTTCTTGACAATCAAGATCAGGTCCATTTTCCGTGAAATGCCATCATCAGTAACCAATAGAATTGTCCCCTGGGTGAATGGCATCTAGCACTGACTAAACCATTTACCGTACATAACCCTGAAAGTAAGACAGAAACCAGCATGGCAGCAAATATCAAACCCCTTGAGATCAGGGATTAAAAAGAACTAGGTCATGAAAGAAGGGTCATCAGAGACTAGAGCACCAGAAAGTGAATCTAATCTTGATTGTCAAGCACAGTCGTCTCCACTCTTCAACTGTTCAGGATCTTCTTCAGCATACCTTGACTACCTTTGGTTAAACAGGGGTTCAAACTACAAATTGGTGTGGTATTAAAAAGCAGGAAGTGCTCAACCCCATATGCAGTGGTGCATCTATACTGGGGGGGCAGATCCTGCACTTGTGGCCCGTTGCTAATGGCAATCCCCAGCAGAAATGCATACAATGGAGGATGCCTGCAGCGGACCACAAGTACCACAATGGACATCCTACACAGGATAGCAATTGTGTGGATGTGATAAACAGTCAAAATAACATAACAAAAACAGAGACAGGTGCACTATGCGGTCTTACTAACCCTCATACTGATGTAAAATTGAGAATTAGCCAACATATCCTGCTTGGAGGACATGTCTGAGCCCGAGCACCACGCCAAGGTTTCTCAAGTAGCTCGGGAACCTAACGCTAAACCTACCTGGGCCGTATGGGCAATACCAGGAGCCAGTGGGCCACTGGCTCCTGGTATTGCCCATACGGCCCAGAAACCTTGGCGTGGTGCTCGGGCTCAGACATGTCCTCCAAGCAGGATATGTTGGCTAATTCTCAATTTTACATCAGTATGAGGGTTAGTAAGACCGCATAGTGCACCTGTCTCTGTTTTTGTTATGTTATTTTGACTGTTTATCACATCCACACAATTGCTATCCTGTGTAGGATGTCCATTGTGGTACTTGTGGTCCGCTGCAGGCATCCTCCATTGTATGCATTTCTGCTGGGGATTGCCATTAGCAACGGGCCACAAGTGCAGGATCTGCCCCCCCAGTATAGATGCACCACTGCATATGGGGTTGAGCACTTCCTGCTTTTTAATACCACACCAATTTGTAGTTTGAACCCCTGTTTAACCAAAGGTAGTCAAGGTATGCTGACTGCTCGGGCTCAGACATGTCCTCCAAGCAGGATATGTTGGCTAATTCTCAATTTTACATCAGTATGAGGGTTAGTAAGACCGCATAGTGCACCTGTCTCTGTTTTTGTTATGTTATTTAAACAGGGGTTCCTCAGGAGGAGAAACATTTTTCAGTGCATGAAGACTGCTTGATAGAATCTTGGCAGAGGTTCTAGAGCAGGGATGCTCAACCTGCAGCCCTGCAGCTGTTGTAAAACTACCCACCATGCCCTTCTATAGGCTGATAGCTGTAGGCTGTCTGGCAATCATGGGAGTTGTAATTTTGCAACAGCTGGAGGGCCACAGGTTGAGCATGCCTGTTTTAAAGCATTGGTCACCAACCTTTGGCTCTCCAACATTTGAGAATCTACAACTTTGGCATGCCTTGACAGCCAAGCATACTGTAAACTATAGCTTCCCAACAGAGACACAGGTTGAAGCATTTTTATGACGTTAAAGATCATGTGAATTTTCCCTGGGGGTACCTTCCAGCCTTCTATGTAGAAACAGCTAAGCCAGACTCACATCTGCAACTTGCTCTTCCAGGACAAAAGCCCTTTATCAGAAATAAGCAGAGGAGAACAGCTTTTGAAGTTGCAAGGTGTTGGAGGGAGCCCCTGAGTGGGTACTATTTCTATTATGGAGACCAGTTGCTATACATGATTACTATTCTAGGCTACACAACACTCTTCTTGATTTCTGGGCTCTCTCTCTATTTTTCTCTTGTGGACTCACTATGTCATTATTGGATTTGGTTAGGCAAAAATTTTCAATCTTCACCCTAAAGCCTACCTCACAGGAGTATGAACTTTGTGCAGGGAACCCCCAGGTGGTCTTCCTGCAATGCTGCCTGGGAAAAAGTCTGCAAATTATCTGACCTACAGAAGAAAGAAATCTGTCTCTATTACCAGCTATAGGTAGCTACCCTATCCATGTCCAACGCACTAAGGAGTCCTGGGCTTTTTAAAGGTTTGCAAACCAGCATATACTTGGAATTGGGACACTGTCAATGGACAACCTAAACGGGACCAGTGCACACCAGCCCATACATAAAAGAGCCATCAAGTGCCCCATAGTACTGCAGAAAGGACAAATTCTGGTATCAGAATACTACAATTGTTAAAATTTGCTACATACATCTAACCATATAATTAGTGCACATGCCTCCTAACCATTCTAAATCCAGAGGAACAGTCCTAAACTGTCCCACAGTCTCGGGAAGCCTGGCACATGTTTTGGTTTTAACTGTATGTGTGTCCCCTGGTCGTAGATACAGTTGAATACAATGGTGAGCAGCGAGTCGTCAGCTTTCTGTTCCACCCTTCAACCACTGCCTTTGGTGGCTTGGCGAAAGTATAAGTGATGCCGAGATATCGTAGTGGCTTTACTGAGTGGTCTTCTCAGTTTTGTTGTGGCAGCTAAATAAGTATTCATTTTAGAGGCACTAAAACCGCAACAGTGTGGGGTGTGGCTAAGGTATCATCATACTGTGTGTGAAGGCACTACGGGGGGCATTAATGGGGGAAATATTTCTGTGTGTGGGAGTTTAAGTGGGCATCTTTCCTGCATGGGACACTAAGGGGTTATTTTTACTGTGTAGGGGATACTAGGAAGACATCACTAATCTGAGAGGGGTCATAAGGGGCACCTTTACTATGAGTAGGGCATCATTACTGTCTGAGGGCACTAAAGGGGCATCAGTCCTGTCTGTTTGGGGCACTAAGGGTCACCGCTATTGTAAGGGGGCATCTCAAGTGTGACAGGGTACTAAGGGTGCATCATTACAATGTAAAGGGAAACATCCTTACTGTGAAGAAGCAATAGTGGGGCATCTTTACTTTGCGGCAGGAACTATGGGGGCATCAGTATTGTGAGGGTGCCACTAAGGGGGCATTATTTCTGTAAAGGTCATAGGAGGCATCAATACCATCAATGTGGGGGGCTACTGCTATTTGCTGTAAAAAGGACTCTATGAAGACACAAAGGGGGACAATTACTTTGTGGGGCACAAAGGGGACTGGATGGGAATGAGCATGTATCTATAGGAATTGTGCAAGCTGACAGACACGGCTTTACATAAAAATAAATAATTGCATAAAATTGGGAAGTTTCGGTGGGTCTCAATGCACATTATAAATATAGACTGTGTAGCCTTAGGTGCCGCTTCTCTAAGGGTACGAGTTTTCTGAGGTCAGAACATGCAGTAGAGTTACCAGAAATCCAATGTAAGTCGTGCCATGGATGCCCTAAGCTGTGGGTTACAGAGAATAGTGGGGCAGAGTGTGATGCCACCAGGTCTTCTCGTGTACAGATACAGTCTCCGCGGTTAGTGAGCTCATTAATTTCTTAGATATGACATGTAAATTTCTACGCGCAGGGTATAATTAAGCCCAGGAAATGTTTAAGGTTACAAACTCTTTATGTCATCTCGTTTAGTCATTATATCAGTTTTCTAAATGTTAATGGATAAGGTAGAATTTTTTTGCTATTTGCAACTTTCATGAAACCATCCTAATTATTTTATATGTTTCGGTAATGTCTGCCCATTACAAAAAAAAAAAAAAGTCAGTTAACCTCTTCATATTCAGTAAATATATACCCCCCACCGATGCAGAATACCCAAAGCAATGACTTTAAGGAATTATGTGCCTAGAATGTGCCCCGTGGTGAGCGCGCTATGATACTAATGATACAATATTAACAATGCAGTCCTTCCTAATTAACAGTTAACTTCAGCCGCTTTGTGATAGGGTCCCTTTTTATCTTGTACTTGTAACTCACCTTAAACCGATGGCTGAAGCCCACAGTGAGGGAATCCTCAGTCTTTGCAAGTTATTTGCACGCTGGTAGTGTCTGTACACCTGGGGCTTACAGTCTGTTGTATGCATAGACTTCCAAAGAATACCATGTGGATTCAGCTGCATACTCTGACTTTTTTCTGCTTCCAGCCTCTGTTGATATCTATGGTGTAAAAACATTGCACACATGACAGTTAGAGATAAGCAAATTTTTCCAAAAATCGATTCGGCCGGTACGCCGAAATTTTAGAAAAATTTGGTTCGATCCGAATTTATTTGCGGTGAATCACGTTAAAAACGGCTTTTTCCTGGTTGCAGAGAGCCTATATAGTGGTATAGAACACTGTCCCTGCAGTAACATGCATAGGGAGTCTGCTCTGGTAGTGAAATAATACTGTGAGTCAGTATGACATTCAGATGACAGGCGTCGCTCTTAGAATCACTGCACACTTCACTTATTTGGGCCAAAACTAACCAAATAACTCAAGTATGAACTCAGCCTTACAGGTCGATGTTAGCGCCAAGAAGAAGTGCGCTCCTTTTACACCGCTGTCAGCTGATTCCACATAGATGTCTACAGAACCTGTTCTATTAAACGCGTATACAAGTAGAGCCCCCGACAGAGTGGAGAGGGTGTCAGCAGTAAGTTTGTGTTGACGTCACTGATTATTTTGCCCTTACGCTGATCTGTCAGAACAATAACACCTAAAAAATGTATCCTGTCTGTTGAGCATCCACCTTCACTTGGTCAGCAATCCATCAGTATTGCTAATGCCAAAACAAACAGGAGTGGATCCAAAACAGAGATGACACGTGAATGGAATATTTGCATGTCTTCTGTGTTTTGTACCAACTCCTGCTTTTGGCTACCAAATCACAAGCCAATTCTGATGGGACCATACAGACCTTACAGGGTCCGTTGTGCATCTTATTTTCCCTTCCTTCTGACAGATCAGAAGAAGTGGGAAATAAATGATGATGTTAGCCAGGCCGAAAGGCAAAATAGTGGCCAAGTCATGAAGTGGAGAGGGTGGGTTCAGCATGAGAAAGCCACATAGTGGCCCTATGACATAGTGGTGAGGTCGAAGCAGCATGAGGAGACCACAGAGTGGCCTAATGACAGAGTCTGGAGGTGGCAGCAGCATTAGGTGGCCATAGAGTGGTACAATGACAGTCTGGAGGTGATATCAGCTTCAGAAGACCACAGAGTGGCAAGGTGACATAGTGTGGAGGTGGCAGCAGCATGAGGAGACCACAGAGTGGCAAGGTGACATAGTGTGGAGGTGGCAGCATCAGGAGACCACAGAGTGACCCTGTGACAGAGTGGGGAGGTAGGTGGCAATACCAGTACCAGCTGAAGATGGTGGGTGAAAGAAGGAGCACTTGGCATCAGATGTGTGGCATCAGGAGCGTGGCAGCATCAGAATAGTAGCTGAGGCAGGTAGCCAGAAGAAACTGGTCTCTTTTATCAAGGTTTTGGTGTGGCACCATGGATGATCTAGTCTGATGCATCAGACATTGATGGGTGGAAATCCTGGCTGATCCATGCCTGATTCATCTTGACAAAGGTCAGTCTCTCCACATTTTGGGTGGAGAGGCGAGTTCTTCTTGGGGTAACTATGGCCTCCGCCGCACTAAACACCCGCTCTGCTGTTGCACTATGTGTGTTGATATGTATTTTCAGCCATAGCAACGTGCACCTGCGCATTGGAATGTGCTGACTCCTATTTGGTCGTGCACTCCTGTGGCCTGTGTTGCGTCATGAGCTGATTTTAATTAGCATGAGTACATAGTTTGCTCAGCATGCATGCTGGTATTTGTAGTCCCTGGATTCATTGGAGGCCATTTTGGCACTATAGAGATATAAACCAAAAGGGGCCCAGCATGCATGTGGGACCTACACTTCCTATTTTATGGTCGCTGTTATGGCACCCAACAGGTGAGGTTTAGTGTTAGGACCCATCTTATAGAGATCGCCTTGGGGTGCGGCAGACGGGCTCAAATAATTTTGTACAAAATGTATTTGCTAAGCATCTCTAACTTATTAGCATAGCATGAGCAATATAATATACCTTTGTACTTTATTTGGTTTGTAGAGTGCTGTTGCACTATGTGTTTGCACTAAACACCCGCTCTGATGCCACACTACTAGTTGGGCATGTGAAGAATATGGATTATCGTTTAATGGCAGCCATGATTTTAATTTAATTCACCTTGGTCAGTGTACATGCAAAATAAGTTCTCACTTCAACCCTCTGCTTGTCAGATAGCAGAGGTAGTGAACTCCACAGGGGTCCTGGCTTCAAGAAAGCCACTTGTTTACAAATTCACTCATCCTCCAGTCAGCCAGGAATCAAGCTGATGTAACAGGAAGAATCTCTCAGCATGAGGTCTAAGCCATTCACCACTTCACTCAGATTATCAGACAGGTTGGAACCAGTTGTTCATAAGGAGTTATGAATCGCCCGTGCATTACATACATAAACCATATACACATTTGTGTCCCTGTGGCCACGACGAACAGGCCCGTGGTCATAGTCTGGCGGTGGGAGGCCAGGGAAGGGAGATATACATATCTCTCCACAGAAACCAAATAACGGTACCATGCTTGGACTCTACTAGTAGTCAGAATCCAGACAGATCCATTGGTCCCAGAACCACCTCCCTGCGACATTCTGGTCTAGAGCAATGAGCCCTAATCGGTTTTGTGGCTGATGTACTGCCAGCTCAGCAGAGGGGAAGTGTTAGCGTTAGGTTATTGATTGAAGTGGTTTTATTGTGTGTGTATACATTTTAATATTTTAGGGATCGCCCATTATTGTTGTTGTCATTTGCAGTGAAGGTATTAAATTTATTATTATAATATCAACTTTACGATTCGTATGTGATCCCTTCTGTAGAGAGTGCCCCTCTGAACTTTATCCACATACTTTCTTTACCTAGGCCTGAGGTGAGGCCTTTTAGAGGTGAGCACCTCATATCCAATACCGATCTGTGGGTGTAGCCGCTGTTTTCTACGGTATATATCCTTGTGTGTATAGTGTATTGTCTAGTGAGCCCTTAAGATGATTAAATATATAATTTAATCTTGTGCTGTCTGGTATATAGATCACGAATCCCCACGTCCTTGTTTTGGCCTAGTAATACGCTACAGCGGGTTGGTTTCTTACCCTATATAATCCCTTTAGCGGACCGGGCTTATATCAAACAAGCAACTGGTGGCAGTCTTTCCGGGTTGAGAATGCGCTGTTTCACTGGGGCAGTGAAAAGGCTCTCTCCGCTTGTTGCCTCTCTGTGCCCATGTGGATATCAGCAGTCTGTGAAAACTGTACCAAGACTGACCTTACCCGCTCCTCTGGGATGGCATAACGTCACGCCTTGGTAACCAGTGACCATACTGTGTCTCGTGAGCTCGACGTAGTTGTCGGGGCACGAGGGGTGGTATTCGTCACAGGGCAGGACAGCTTTTTTTAGGCAAACTCGGCCAGTTGCAGCCACAAATCCAAGTTTGGCTGCCCAGTAGTCCAGATCTTTAATGATGGTTAGCAGGGTGCATTCCAAGTATGCTCTACTATGCAGGTAAAGAAAGCTGCTCATCAGCGACTCTAGACTCAAGTTGCTGCTGATGAAACTGGAACTGCTCCTACCCCCCGCCCCCCCGCCACAGCAGCCATGGCAGAGGAACGTGAGGGCAGAGGACCTGCGAGAGGATGGACGATGGTGAAGATAGGCAGCGGCCAACTGACTACATAGGATGTCTCTACTATAGTAGTTCAGTTTGGCCTCCCTCTCAGCGGGTGTAAAAAGGCCACTATTTTGGACCGGTAGCAAGGGTCCAACAAGGTGGAAAGCCAGAAGTCATCCCTCTGCTGAATGGTGACAATTCGGCTGTCACTACGCAAGCGAGCAAGCGCAAAGGGCCAGTCCGCAGGGCAGAACACGTGAGGTTCACGGTGGGCCGTAAGGGTACAATAGTTCATCATCAGGTACTCACGGTTTAGCAGATGCCTCCCCGGGCAAGCAGTGCAGTAAAGGGGAGAACAGCACTAGATTCTCCGGGGCACACTCTATTACAGGGGACACCGGCCAGGTGGTGATCGAGGTGCCCTTGATGGTGATTGGGCTTCTGAGTGCTTGTGCGGCTGGGCCCCTGACTTAGGTAATGTTGTGACGCCACCACCTTGATGGTGCAAGATGATGATAGTAGTAGTAGTATGGAGATAGGAGAATGAGGCAGGTTTAAATCCAACTGAGAACTTTACTGTAACCAGGTTCTTGATAACAGTTTACACCCAGTAATAAAATAGTCTCTGATACACATGCCAGTTGGATGTAATGAATCCCAGTAACAGGCTGTACATGTAGTTATGTCTCAGGCTATAGTAGGTAATTGTGTACTCACTGATATTCAGCTCTTTGCCTTGCTTCAGTCTCAGTTGAGGTAATTCAAGTCTTTATCTTCTACACACAAGTGATGCAACAGATATCTTATCTGTCCTTAGAATAACGGTGAGGCTGCCGGAAGCTGATAAGTCCTTCACCTAGATACAAAGGCGCCTAGAGCCTAGAATAATGGCTTTGTCCTTCCTTTGTCTTTTCCACAATAAACTTGACAAACTCCACTTGCTACTCCGGAAGAGTGAATAGTAGAATAGAGACTTCACCTCTGCCTATTTTCCTGGCTTGACAATGAGATACCAGTTTGCTCCTCTGGGCCGTGGAGCCCAAGAGAGAGCTGAGAGTAGAGGTGACCTCTCCTTCCCCCTAGCTCCTTACTCCATCTCCTTCTGCTTCTCTCACCAACTCCCAACTCACTAACTAGGCCTGTACTGTGCTATATATACTGTGGTGCTATCCCCTTCTAGTGGTGGAATGTATGTAGTGCACCTGACAGCCTGGTAACAGGGATTTCACATAAGAATGAAATATAGCATAATACAACATATGACAAAACAAGCTTTTGCAGTGCCCATGTACACTAGTGGGATGCTGCATACCCCCCTTGTTTAATATATGTTGACCTCAACACATTCAGGACCTGACGAAATCTCCTGAAAAATATAAGGGAAAGCATGCAGGCAGGCATACAGATATAAATATAACATTATGAACAGTAGGAAAATACACATTATAATAATACACATGATAAAAACATCATAAATTATGTGAATCACAATGCAAAAAGGGATGTGGGGCGTTTTTTTTTCAGAACTTGCCAGTGACGCTAATGGGCGTTGATCTCACAAACATAATATAAAGTCCATGGCAAAGTAAAACCAAGTCTTTAGAATATAAAACTTTTTAGTGCAGCATAATAAGGAGTGCAAAAAATCTTTTCACTTGTAAACATAGAAATTGCATAAAAACAAGCACAGAAGAATGTCTTTCTGGGTACATGGCTTTAACATTGTTATACTCCTGTTGCATAACCCTCATCAACCTGAAGAATAGGAAAGGAAAAACTGTGCGCAAACCAGGCGCAACTGGGACAGAAGAAAAACACAGGCCAGAAGGGATTCTAGAAAGTTTCTTAAAGGGCCAGCAGGCTGAGCAATGACTTGGAACAACTGTCACTGTGCCTTGGAAAACTGACACAGTCCATGCTGGGTAACAAAGAAGGACTCCCTAGTGGCACAATCATTGTAGAATGGCCTACAGGCCTACTCACAGATAGGTATCCTCCTCCTCTGTTTCCTCCACAGGTACGGGCCAAAGGACTCTACCGTCAGGAAACAAGATCTGTATCCGGACTCCTGTAGGCTCAATATCATCAGATAAGATTTCCTCCTGGGTATGGACTCTCGACCACACAACTTTTCTGGAACATGTGCAGGTTTCATGACAGGCCAACTCGGGGGTATGAACCTGTTTTTCAGGCTCCTGCTCACAGAGGTCAAGTTTCTCTTGCTGTGCAGCCATCTGACATCGACTTTCCAGGTAGGCCCAAAGCTTTTCCCGCTCTTCAGATGCGGCTACCCTTTTAGCCCTTTAGCTAAGATCAGGCGATGGATAAGGTCTAGCTCCTTCTTCAAGAATGTTTGGATGTGAAAAGATGTTTGGCCCAATAAAGGAGGCCTGATTCTGGTACGTACACTGGACAAGCAATGGCGGGGTATTTGGATTGCTACCTGTCTCGGCGTCATCATCCGAACCTTCCCAGTCTTCCGATTCGGGTCGTGGTCTGGACACCGCAGTGGACATTTTAGTTAGCATTTTTTATTAAGAATGCTATTATTTGTCTATTTATCTATTTTTTCATTAATTTATTAAACCTCTTATTTATTTATTCTTTCAATTCACTTATTATTGAAATATATATATTTATACTACATATTAAGCCCGTTAGAATAACAGGTGCTAGAACAGTAGTGCATAAACATTAGTAGGAACAGTCTATATTAAATGGCAAGGGAACTTGACCACATTGGCTTTTTGTGTGGAATTACTCAATTCAATTGATTAATCATTTCAGCCCTACTATAGTGTACCCCATAGTGCTTTGTGTGATCTCTGGACACTGCCCTCCCTACATAAACCATACTGGAAAATAGACCTCTTAGATACCAATCGCCTCACAGTGCTCCACATGGGCACATCGAGTCTGGAGAAGATCACTGCGGTAACACAGCCTGCCGCACCATGTGCTGATTCCTCCAAGCCAGAGGGCAGCTGCTCTCTCATCCTCCTTTTGTCTGTGAGGAGGCATGGGTACCGCCGCTCGCCCACCCATACAGGATCAGAGCTGCACACACGCTGGGCTCCATCCATCGGCAGCACCCTGCCATCCTCTGCCTGTCTGAGCACAGAAGCCAGTGAGGAACCAGCTTGCCTCGGCCCGGGTCTGGAAGGGTCCCCGCCTCTGCCACCAGGATCAGTTCCCCTCCACTCCGTGATGACTCTGATGAGTCTGCTGGCGGGATCCAAACGTGATGGAAGCTTTTCACACACTTGGTAATGCAAGTTCTGTGCAACAGCACAGCATATGTGCATTTGTGACAGTCAAATAGAAGCTTGAACTACTGCAATTATATTCTGGGTTTAAAAAAATCACCCATTTTTGGCAAGACCCTATATCTGTGGCCTTTGCAGCATCAGTCAGTGTGCAATTTAAGCTATAAATACAGCAATAATTTTTGGGCAAAATACTAAATTTTACAGCCCTTGTTGCATCTGTCAGTGTGAAAGTCAAGCGTTATATACTGCTATTTAAAAAAAACAGCCATTTTGGGCAATGTACCGTATTTTTCGCCCCATAAGACGCACTACCCCCCCCTAAAAGTGGGGGGAAAATGCCCCTGCGTCTTATGGGGCGAATGCTGCCATTTTACATCGCAGTCTGCAAGGGGGGAGGGGCCGGTGTCATGCAAATGCAACGGAGCCGGTGTGGTCACTATACTTCGACCCTGCCGCTCACTCACTTTCTTAATGCCTAAACCTTTTAGAATAATAACTTTAATTAAAGTTCCAATCCCGAGCCCCATCTGTACTACTTACTAAATGTCCTGTAGCAGGCAGAGCAGCGCGGGCGGCCGTAACTCACTGATGTCACGTGCCTGCGCCGCCTATTTTATGAATGAAGTAGGCGGCGCAGGCACGTGACATCAGTGAGTTACGGCTGGCCGCCCTGCTCTGCCTGCTACAGGACATTTAGTAAGTAGTGCAGATGGGGCTGGGGATCGGAACTTAAATTAAGGTTATTAATATAAAAGGTTTAGTCAATGAAGCAGTGAGTGAGCGGAGGGGCCGGAGTTCACTGACCGCACTGGCCCTGCCGCATTTGCATGCCACCGGCCCCTCCTCCCTCCCACTCCCACAGGTTTAGCTCCAGTATATTAGGGCATCTGTGGATGCCGCCATTATGGGGTGGGGGATATGTGGATGGCACTGTTATGGGGTGGTGGATCTGTGGGTGACACATATATAGCAGTGTCATCCACAGATCCACCCCCCATAACAGTGCCATCCACAGATCACCCCCCATAACAGTGCCATCCACAGATCCCCCTCATAACAGTGCCCCCCTCAGATCCCCCATAACAGTGCCAACCACAGATCCCCCTATAACAGTGCCATCCACAGATCCCCCCATAACAGTGCCATCCACAGATCCCCCTATAACAGTGCCACCCACAGATCACCCCCATAACAGTGCCATCCACAGATCCCCCATAGTAGTGTCATGCACAGACCACCATTAGTTAAAAACCCACCAAAAGCACACCTTTTGGTTAAAAAATGTTTTCCTCCTCAAAAACCTATGTGCGTTCTATGGGCCAGTGAGTCTTATAGGGCAAAAAATATGGTACTTAATATTGCAGCCTTTGCTGCATCTGTGATTGTGAACAAGCTTGAAATAATTCTATAATTTTCTGGGTTTTAAAAAAACTCAAATTTTTGGCAATACCCTCCATCTTGGGCCTCTGCAGCATTAGTCAGTGTGCAATTTAAGCTAGAAATACAGCTATAATTTTCTGGGTTTAAAAAAAAAAATGTGGGCAAAATTCTCACTTTTACAGCCCTTGCTGCATCTGTATGTGTGAATTTCAAGCGTTATATACTGCTGTCATATTCTGTTATTAAAAGAAAACTCATTTTTGGGGCAAAATAATAAATTTTACAGCCCTTACAGCATCTGTCGATGTGAGATATACGTTTTGGATACAGCTGTGCTATTCTGGTATTAAAAAACACCCATTTTGGGCAAAATACTTAATTTACGGCCTTGTCTGCATCTGTCAGTGTGAAATTCAAGCGTTATATACTGCTGTTATATTCTGTTATTAAAAAAACACCCTTTTGGGGCAAAGTACTTAATATTGCAGCCTTTGCTGCATCTGTGATTGTTAAAAAAAAGCTTAAAATACTTCAATAATTCTCTGGGTTTTAAAAAACACCCATTTTTGGCAATATCCTCCATCTGGGGCCTCTGCCTCATTAGTCAGTGTGCAATTTAAGGGCTCTTTCACACTTGCGTTCTTGTCTTCCGGCATAGAGTTCCGTCGTCGGGGCTCTATGCCGGAAGAATACTGATCAGGATTATCCTAATGCATTCTGAATGGACAGTCCGTCCTTCAGGATGCATCAGGATGTCTTCCGTTCCGGTACGGAACGTTTTTTGGCCGCAGCAAATAGCGCAGCATGCTGCGCTTTTTGCTCCGGCCAAAAATCCGGAACACTTGCCGCAAGGCCGGATCCGGAATGAATGCCCATTGAAAGGCATTAATCCAGATCCGGCCTTAAGCTAAACGTCGTTTCGGCGCATTGCCGGATGCGACGTTTAGCTTTTTTTCAATGGTTACCATGGCTGCCGGGACGCTAAAGTCCTGGCAGCCATGGTAAAGTGTAGTGGGGAGCGGGGAGCAGCATACTTACCATCCGTGCGGCTCCCGGGGCGCTCCAGAGTGACGTCAGGGCGCCCCAAGCGCATGGATCACGTGATCGCATGGATCACATGATCCATGCGCATGGGGCGCTCTGACGTCACTCTGGAGCGCCCCGGGAGCCGCACGGACTGTAAGTATACTGCTCCCCCGCTCCCCACTACTACTATGGCAACCAGGACTTTAATAGCGTCCTGGGTGCCATAGTAACACTGAAAGCATTTTGAAGACGGATCCGTCTTCAAATGCTTTCAGTACACTTGCGTTATTCCGGATCCGGCGTGTAAATCCGGCAAGTGGAGTACACGCCGGATCCGGACAACGCAAGTGTGAAAGAGGCCTAAGTATATAACAGTATAGATAACAATTCAAGACCACCTGAGTCAAACAGAAATTTAGGGTAAGTGATCAATTATTTTAAAACGTAACTTTTAATAAAGTAATCATAGAAAATTGGCCCCAAGATAAATAGATAACAATGTAGACAATACAAAAAGGAAGCAATGCGGAGGGTCACCCCACAAGTAATTGTGGCACTCAGTGACCAGAACACACTTAGATAGCAAGAGGTGCTCGGCGGCACCAAAAAAGTAACCAGGTGGTCCTGCCGCTCTGATGAGATGCTCCTTGGTACAACGAATGCCTCACCGGTGTTGGATGATGTACATACACCGTTGCTAGAGGCAGTTGTCAAACGCAGAGTTAGGCTGAGTTCACACGAGCGTGACAGATTTGGTCCGGATGCGTTCAGGGTGCGTTCAGTTAAACTCGCACCATTTTGCAAGCAAGTTCAGTCAGTTTTGTCTGCGGTTGCGTTTAGTTGTTCAGTTTTTTCCGCGCGGGTGCAATGCGTTTTGATGCGTTTTTCACGCGCGTGATAAAAAACTGAAGGTTTACAAACAACATCTCCTAGCAACCATCAGTGAAAAACGCATTGCATCCGCACTTGCTTGCAGATGCAATGCGTTATTAACGCAGCCCCATTCACTTCTATGGAGCCAGGGCTGCGTGAAAAACGCAGAATATAGAGCATGCTGCGATTTTAAAGCATTGCAGAAGTGATGCGTGAAAAAAAATGCTCATGTGCACAGCCCCATTGAAATGAATGGGTCAGGATTCAGTGCAGGTGCAATGCGTTCACCTACTGCATTGCACCCGCGCGGAAATCTCGCCCGTGTGAACTCAGCCTTAGGGATGCTAGGCTAGCTGGCCCTAGTGATACCCTAGGGACCTACACTGGCCTAAGTGACCTGATCACGGATCCCCGTGACCGGTAGTGTTGAGCGCGAATATTCGAAAAGCACATTTTTTTTGCGATTTCGCGAATATTTCGAATATAGTGCTATATATTCGTAAAAACGAATATTCATTTTATTTATTTTTTTCCACAAAATTACAGTACACATATAATTGATTGTTTCCCAAAGGTCCAAAAGCTCAGATCTTACTCACATTGCCTAGAAAGTGATTGAGGCGCAAATCTTCGTAAGGCGATTTTATTAGCGCACATGCGAATATTGGCACTTGTCCCAGAACAGAGGCAAAGGGCTTTGCATTCATACATTAGTGATTGAATTGAGTTGTGAATCTTCGTAAGGCGATTTTATTAGCGCACATGCGAATATCTACACTTGTCCCCAGAACAGAGAGGCAAAGGCCTGTGCATTCATATAGTATAGCACCATATTCGCGAATACTTAGAACTTCGTAAAATTCGATTTACGAATATTTGTATTTTTTATTTTAGTTTCCACCTTACAGATTACATTGATCTGTACTCTGTCAACTACTGTCATCACCCCCCACTGTGTCTCGATTGATTCCCAAAAGTCCAAAAGCTCAGATCTTACTCACATTGCCTAGAAAGTGATTGAGGCGCGAATCTTTGTAAGGCGATTTTATTAGCGCACAGGCGAATATCGGCACTTGTCCCCAGAACAGAGAGGCAAAGGCCTGTGCATTCATATAGTATAGCACCATATTCGCGAATACTTAGAACTTCGTAAAATTCGATTTACGAATATTCGGATTTTTTATTTTAGTTTCCACCTTACAGATTACATTGATCTGTACTCTGTCAACTACAGTCATCACCCCCCACTGTATCTCGATTGATTCCCAAAAGTCCAAAAGCTCAGATCTTACTCACAGTGCCTAGAAAGTGATTGAGGTGCGAATCTTCGTAAGGCGATTTTATTAGCGCACAGGCGAATATCGGCACTTGTCCCAGAACAGAGGCAAAGGGCTTTGCATTCATACATTAGTGAATTGAGTTGCGAATCTTCGTACGGCGATTTTATTAGCGCACATGCGAATATCGGCGCGAACAATCTCATCACACTTATTATTTTAGGTGGTTATGTAGCGAATAAACGAATATAGCGAACGTACGGAAAACTTAGATCCGATGGTATATTCTAACAACGTGACGCTTGTCGGGTTAGAGTGTTAAATGTATCGCATAATATGTATCATGCGATGCGAAAATTCGAATTATCGCATATGCGAAATAATAACGAATTCGAATATTCGCGAATATTTTACGAATATTCTTTCGAATATTCGCGAAATTTCGCGAATTCGAATATGGGACATGCCGCTCAACACTAGTGACCGGTCACAGTCAGAAACCTAACCCTGGAATTAGTGCGCCCTAAGCCCTCTCCTGCCTAGTCCCTACATGCTTGTTTCGCTACAAAGATGAGTGTAAAGCTCATCAGGGGAAACAAGGGAGCTTGAGCTATTTAACTGAACCGGGTACACTGGCAAAGATATCAGCCGTGACCCCTAAACAGAAACAGAGTATGTCCACAATCCTGATGTGGATTTGAGTGGACAGACTAACAGTAGAATAGTAAGAGGACCCCTGATACTGGAACCCTCCCCTACTACCAAAGTGTTGGCGCATCAGCCCATGCGCCAACACTTTGGTAGTAGGAGAGGGTTCCAGTATCAGGGGTCCTCTTACTATTCTACTTACATTGAATTTGGTGGGTGAACGCAAAGGGACGTGGCCCCGGTCGTGGTGCTGCTGGTGGAGCTCCTGTTGCAGGGAGAGGACGTGGTCGATCTGTGCCAGCTACAAGTGAAACACCTTCCTCAGGTGCGAGTAGGCGACAAAACCTGCAGCGATATTTTGCTTGTGCCTAACGCGGCTCTACGAATGGTGAGACTAGAACAAGTACAGGCGATAGTAGATTGGGTTGCTGACAATGCCTCCAGTTCCTTCACATTGTCTCCCACCCAGTCTCCTGCTGAAAGATCAGAGTTGGCACCTGCAGTCGATGTCCATCAGTCTTTCACCTCACCCCCTTGCAAATCAGCTAAGCAGTCTGAGCCCCAAGTCATGCAGCAGTCTCTTTGGGTTTTTGATAAATATGCTAGCAGGGTTTCCCAGGGCCATCCACCTAGCCCTGCCCCAGAAGTGGAAGATATTGAGAGCACCGATGCCCAGCCACTTATGTTTCAAGATGAGGACCACCGCAGCACATCTCAGATGATGACGAAACAAAGGTGCCAACTGCTGTTGCTTTCTGCAGTGTGCAGACCAACAAGTAGGGCAGGGGTGAAGACTGGGTGGAAAATGATGTGAAGGATGATGAGGTCCTCGACCCCACATGGAATCAAGGTCATGCGAGTGCACAGCTCCTGTGCGGTGTGGTGTTTGTCCCCCAAACAGATAAGTTTTAAAACTGCCTGCTGTCGTTTTACCCCTGGCTGTGCTGAAGTTGGTGATGAAGGTGTTACGCTGACCGGATGAGGAGCCGGTAGAGGATGAGGAAGCGGAGTAGGAGGAGGAAGCAACAGGAGGCAAACTGAAGCGCCCTGCAATCCTTGGTGGTGGAAGAACATGCGCCAAACTGCTATCCGCCTCAGGCCCAGCCACCACTGCATTTACCCAGTGTGCTGTTAGGGAGATATAACGTCCCTGACTGTGCCTACTGGTCCACGTATCCGTAGTTAGGTGGACCTTGCCACAGATGGCGCATGTGCTCTGTTCATCATATATTGTAAATATTTATATAAATATATATATATATATATATTGTGGGGATTCGCTCTGGTAGACAGGACAAGCGGGTGCAGTATAGAGGCAAAGACATTTGCAGCTCAAAAACTGCAGTGTTTATTCATACTAGATGCAGGCTCACAGTATGACAGTCCATTTTCAGTATTGGTGTTAGTTCACACCCAAAACAGTTCATACAGGAAAACATTCACCTTTGATCCTGGGTGTTCAAATCACACCTGCAGTGCTTTTAACACCATCCAACCTGGACTTCTGAGGGACAAGTTGGAGATGGCAGGAGTGGACCACCACATGTCACATTGGACACTTGACTACCTCACAGAATGCCCACAGTTTGTTAAATCTCAGGTTTGTGTCTCTGACAAGCTGATCTGCAGTACGAGGGCACCACAGGGAACTGTTCTGGCACCGTTCCTCTTCACCCTCTACACTGCAGACTTCTCCATCAACTCCCCAGGCTGCCACCTACAGAAGTTCTCTGATGACTCTGCCATAGCCAGCCTTATCACAGGTCAGGACGGCTCAGAGTACAGACAGGGGACACAGGATTTTGTGGACTGGTCTGCGGAACCAGCTCCAGATCAACGCGGGCAAAACCAAGGAGCTGGTGGTGGATTACCACAGACACAGGCCCCCTGCTTTGGTTCCGGTGAACATACAGGGAACTGACATTGAGGTGGTGGACTCTTATAAGTACCTGGGTGTTCACCTGAACAACAAACTGAACTGGAGCCATAACATTGATGCTCTTTTCAAAAAGGGTCAGAGTAGACTCTATCTGTTGAGGAGACTGAGGGCCTTTGGTCCAGTGGTGGCATCAGCCATATTCTATGGTGTGGTTTGTTGGGGGAGCAGCTTATCTGTGGCTGAGAGACAGAGATTAGATATGCTCATTAAGAAGGACAGCTCTGTCCTAGGTTGTCCCCTTAATCCAGTGCAGGAGGTGGGTGACAGAGGAACAAAATTGACATCATTGTTAGACAATGTCTCCCACCCCATGCACAAAGCTGTCGTGGAGCTGGAGAGCTCCTTCAGTGACAGACTGTTGCATCCTAGATGCACGGAGGAAATTATTCTCGGTCCTTTCTCCCAGCAGCGGTTAGGATTTATATCCACCACTGTTCCCAGAAACCCAGTAGTTAATTTTTGAGTAAATTCAGTGTTATGTTTTTCTTGTATTTTTACTCTTTTATTTCTAATTACTCTTATTTTTGCTCCTGTTGTGAGTGTGATTGCTGCTGTTATGCCAAAATGTCCTTACTGAAGGACAATAAAGGGATTTTCTTCTTCTTCTTCTTCTTTAGGCGGCCTGCTCGCCCGACACACTGTCTTCAGCTTTCAGCCCACAAAGAGGCCTCAGATCTCAGCAGAGTTTCACACAGCTCCAGTGTCAGAGGAGTAATCCACCCACCTGACACTGCTGGCTGTTTTTATAGGCCTGTCAAAACCCGGCCTGGACCGTAGGGAGTAGTTACCCACCCAGCACTTTGACTACTCCCAGTAAGAGCCGTCCCGGATCAGCTATTTACAGCCATACTAGATAGCAAGGTGTCTCTTACTTCTCTGACTCCTCTTCACACTCCTGCTGACTTTTCTCAGATGGAGTAGACCACCCTGGGAATTCATTCAGCATTGCGACTTCCTCATCTACCAGCTCCTGCTCCTCGACGGCTTGATTAATGACACAATGCAATGCACGCTCCAGAAAGAAGGCGTAAGGTACGATGTTACTGATCGCGCCCTGGCTGCGACTGACTAGTTTGGTTATCTCATCAAATGGCCGAAGCAGTCTGCATGCGTCGAGCATGAGCAGCCACTGGTGCGGTAAAAAGAAACCAAGCTCCCCATAACCTGTCCTGCTGCAGAGTTCGTACAGGTAGTCTTTAACGGCACTTTGCTGCTGGAGCAGCCTATCAAGCATATACAAGGTGGAGTTCAGGCGCGTCGGGCTTGTCACAAATCAGACGTCTGATGGGCAAGTGGTGTCGCTGCTGAACTTCGGCAAGGCGAGCCATGGGCGTGTGAGGCTAATTTCACACTTGCGGCACAGTGATCTGGCAAGCAGTTCCGTCGCCGGCAATCTGCATCCGGCAATCTGCATGCAAACAAACAGCATTTGTAGACGGATCCGGATGCGGATCCATCTTACAGATGCATTGCAAGAACAGATCCATGACATCCGGAGAAACTGGATCAGTTGCACAGACCGGAAGGACGGATCCGGCATTGCACTAAGCCATTTCAATGTAAATTAATGCCAGATCTGGCATTTCGGCAATTGATCCAGAATTTTGGACGAAGATAATACCGCAGCATGAACTGAAGACATCCTGATGCATCCTGAATGGATTTCTCTCCATTCAGAATGCATGGGTAAAAAACTGATCAATTTTTTTCCAGGACTGAGCCCCTATGACGGAACTCAGTGCCGGAAAAGAAAAACGCTAGTGTAAAAGTACCCTAAGATCTTCTAAAATGGCCAAAGATTAAGTTCAGGATGTGTGCCATGCACGGCACTGTCATTTTGCACTGTTTCAGCGAACTCAGCAGATTGGCACTGTTGTCGCACACCACTTTACCAACTGTCAAATTGAGCAAGGTTAGCCACTGATCGGCCTGTGACCGCAGAGCTAAAAGCAGTGCAAGACCGGTGTGGCTCTTGGCTTCTCAGGCACAACAGCCACAGCACAGCATAGCAATGTCTCACCTGGGACGTCGAATAGGTTCTGGAGAGCTTGGGGGGCGCAGCGGAAGAGGCGGTAGAAGTGGAAAAGGATGAGTCAGCCGAGGAGGAGATGGAGGATGGAGTAGGAGGAGGAGAAGAAGAGGCAGGCCTGCATTCAAATTTTCTAAAGGCCTCCGAGTCCACCAGTTTATATGGCAGTAGTTGTTGGGCTAGCAGTTCCGACAAGCCAGCGGCCAGCCGTTGGGCAAGAGGGTTATTCGGCGTCATCAACTTTTTACACTCGAACATTCGGGCCACAGAAGCCTGCCTTGTGTCAGATGAATGCGACGACGGCATGGTGAAAGTTGGAGTGGAGGAGAAATGAGAGGAGAAGGAGAAGAGGCAGGACATGGAGCGCCTGGAGTGTGGCTTTGTGGATTCTGACGCCGTTGCTCCCACTGGGCTCGGTGATGGGAGGCCAGGTGCCTTCTTAAGGCGGTCGTCCCTAGGTGAGTGTTGGGCTTACTGCGACTTATGTTTTGACAGCACAGGCTGTAGAGTGCAACACTATTATCTGCAGCTGACACGTTAAAAAAAGCCTACACTGCGGAGCCATGTGTGGCGTCCTGGGAGCGCCAGAAGTGACTGTGCATGGTGGATGGCTTGCTCCAGATACATTTGCAGTCTGCTTTTTGCCTCCTGTGCCCTGCGAGCTCTGCCTGGTTCTCCTTCTCCTCCCTCTCTGCTGCTCTGTCTCTCCCTCTTAACTCCCCTCCTCTTCATCTCTTGTGGGCACCCACGTGACATCCATCGACATGTCATCATCGTCACCTTCACCACCACCAACATTTTAGATCTCAGAGTAGGCAGCAACAGCACGGACCTCCCTCCTTGAGCTAATATTGGTACTGTCGTCAGACCGCTGGGTGGCGGCTAGTTGCTACCTCATCTTCCTCATCTGATGTTAAGAATGGCTGCGCATCGGTATGGTCTGGGAATGGATGGGAAAGTAATTCCTCTGACTCGAGTGGAGGGGCTATGGTGATGGTGTCATTGGGGGTGTACACAGCAGAGAGTGAGGAGGGTGCAGACACAGAGGATGAGGAGGGTGCAGAAGCAGAAGGCTGAGTTCGCCCTTTGAAGTAACGGCCTGCGGAACGGCCTGCCTCTTTCTCTGCCTGTCATTTTCAAAATGACCCTGTGCCTAAGTTCCTAGAGAAGAGTAGTATTTGTGGAAGCAGGATCGTCAGGGATCGCAAGCCTCAATCAATATTTGGTGGAAACGGGTATATCAAACCCCATAATCAGTATTTTGTGGAAGCAGGTATATCGCAAGCCTCAATCAATAATTGGTGGAAGCAGGTATATCAAACCCCTTAATCAGTATTTTGTGGGAGCAGGTATATCGCAGGCCTCAATCAATATTTTGTGGAAACAGGTATATCGAACCCCTCAATCAGTATTTTGTGGAAGCAGGTATATCGCAGGCCTCAATCAATATTTGGTGGAAACAGGTATATCAAACCCATTAATCGGTATTTTGTGGAAGCAGGTATATCACAGGCCTCAATCAATATTTGGTGGAAACAGGAATATCGGACCCCTTAATCAGTATTTTGTGGAAGCAGGTATATCATACCCCTCAATCAATATTTGGTGGAAACAGGTTTATCAAACCCCTTAATCGGTATTTTGTGGAAGCAGGTATATCGCACCCCTCAATCAATATTTGGTGGAAAGAGGTATATCTGAACCCCGTAATCAGAATTTTGTGGAAGCAGGTATATCGCAGCCTTCAATCAATATTTGGTGGAAGCAGGTATATTAAACCCTTTAATCAGTATTTTGTGGAAGCAGGTATATCGCACTCCTCAATCAATATTTGGTGGAATTGGGTATATCGAACCCCATAATCAGTATTTTGTGGAAGCAGGTATATCGTAGCCCTCAATCAATATTTGGTGGAAACAAGTATATCAAACCCCTTAATCAGCATTTTGTGGAAGCAGGTATATTGCAGGCCTCAATTAATATTTTGTAGAAGCAGGTATATCAAACCCCTTAATCATTATTTTGTGGAAGCAGGTATATCGCACCCCTCAATCAATATTTGGTGGAAACAGGTATATCGAACCCCGTAATTAGTATTTTGTGGAAGCAGGTATATCGTAGCCTTAAATCAAGATTTGGTGGAAACAGGTATATTAAACCACATAATCAGTATTTTGTGGAAGCAGGTATATCGCAGCCCTTAATCAATATTTGGTGGAAGCAGGTATATCAAACCCCTTAATCAGTATTTTGTGGAAGCAGGTATATTGCTGGCCTCAATCAATATTTGGTGGAAGCAGGTATATCAAACCACTTTGTGACGGTCACGTACACTACCCACAGGGGGGAGGATAGTGACCACTGCGCTCCACCCTCACCCCTGACCCTGCCTACTTGCCTCGCAAGTCCTAATGACAGGGGACAACTAGACGGCAGTCCCTAACTTAGGATACGTGCTGGGAAGACAGACAAGACAAATAATCGAATGTGAACGGACCGGGTCAGAACCAAGAGAGCTATGCAGTACAAAGGGTTAAGCAAAGAATGGTCAGGAGAAGCCGGGGTCAAATACCAGGAGAGTAGAGAAGTACCAGAGGAGTCCGCAAAGAGAAGTCAGGTGGGAGCCGAGGTCACAATACCAGGAAGGATGCACAGTACAGGAGGAGCAGGCAAAGGATCGTCAGGGAACAGGATCAGGTGAGTAATCAGTTGTCCAACAAATAGCAAGGAACCTAGAACGAGGCCAAACACAGATACTTGCTCCCGAAGCTAAGCAGCAGGTCTGCGGCTGATGGGAGACCGAGTGTGCCTTTGGCGCGCCGTGACACACTTAATCAGAATTTTGTGGAAGCAGGTATATTACATCCCTCAAATTATTATTTTTGCCACAACAGTTATATCACACCACTCTGTTTATTTGGGGCAACATGTATATCGCAGCCCTCAATCAGTATTTTGTGGAAGAAGGTATATAACACCCCAGGGGGGGAAATTAGTTGTCCCAATGGCATTTGTCCCTCTAAATAGCTGTGGTATTGTAGCAGAACCATACACTGCTGGACAATACAAATGCACTATAATATACTTTCTATGTTAGAAAGTACAGTCGTGGCCAAAAGTTTAAAAAATGACACAAATATTAGTTTTCACAAAGTTTGCTGCTAAACTGCTTTTAGATCTTTGTTTCAGTTGTTTCTGTGATGTAGTAAAATATAATTACACGCACTTCATACGTTTCAAAGGCTTTTATCGACAATTACATGACATTTATACAAAGAGTCAGTATTTGCAGTGTTGGCCCTTCTTTTTCAGGACCTCTGTAATTCGACTGGGCATGCTCTCAATCAACTTCTGGGCCAATTCCTGACTGATAGCAACCCATTCTTTCATAATCACTTCTTGGAGTTTGTCAGAACTAGAGGGTTTTTGTTTTTTTCCACCCGCCTCTTGAGGATTGACCACAAGTTCTCAATGGGATTAAGTTTGGGGAGTTTCCAGGCCATGGACCCAAAATGTCAACGTTTTGGTCCCCGAGCCACTTAGCTATCACTTTTGCCTTATGGCACGGTGCTCCATCGTGCTGGAAAATGCATTGTTCTTCACCAAACTGTTGTTGGATTGTTGGAAGAAGTTGCTGTTGGAGGGTGTTTTGGTACCATTCTTTATTCATGGCTGTGTTTTTGGGCAAAATTGTGAGTGAGCCCACTCCCTTGGATGAGAAGCAACCCCACACATGAATGGTCTCAGGATGCTTTACTGTTGGCATGACACAGGACTGATGGTAGCGCTCACCTTTTCTTCTCCGGACAAGCCTTTTTCCTGATGCTCCAAACAATCGGAAAGAGGCTTCATCTGAGAATATGACTTTGCCCCAGTCCTCAGCAGTCCATTCATCATATTTTCTGCAGAAGATCAATCTGTCCCTGATGTTATTTTTGGAGAGAAGTGGCTTTTTTTCTGCCCTTCTTGACACCAGGCCATCTGCCTGCTGCCATTCCTGAGCAAGCGCTGCACTGGTGGCACTCCGATCCCACAGCTGAATCCTCTTTAGGAGACGATCCTGGCGCTTGCTGGACTTTCTTGGACGCCCTAAAGCCTTCTTAACAAGAATTGAACATCTTTCCTTGAAGTTCTTGATGATCCTATAAATTGTTGATTGAGGTGCAATCTTAGTAGCCACAATATCCTTGCCTGTGAAGTCATTTTTATGCAACGCAATGATGGCTACACGCGTTTCTTTGCAGGTCACCATGGTTAACAATGGAAGAACAATGATTTCAAGCATCACCCTCCTTTTAACAGGTCAAGTCTGCCATTTTAACCCAATCAGCCTGACATAATGATCTCCAGCCTTGTGCTCGTCAACCTGTGTTAACAAGACGATTACTGAAATGATCTCAGCAGGTCCTTTAATGACAGCAATGAAATGCTGGGATTAAGTTAATTTTCATGGCAAAGAAGGACTATGCAGTTCATCTGATCACTCTTTATAAAATTCTGGAGTATATGCAAATTGCTATTATAAAAACTTAAGCAACAACTTTTCTAATTTCCAATATTTATGTAATTCTTAAAACTTTTGGCCACGACTGTATATTATAAGTATATCATACCCCTCAGTATATCACACCTATCGATAGCACACCTATACCAATCCTTAAAAGGATTTTTGTGGCCCTATTAGCTAGCTTTTAGTGTGCCTAACAGCCTGTCCCTGCTCCACAAAGCAACCTCTCCCTACTCTGGCAAAACACAGAATGTAAAATGGCTGCCAGATCGGGTACTTTGATAGGGTGGGGGTATGTCCGTGTGCTGAAAAGTCTCAATTGGCCTGATGGATGTGTCATGGGTCAAATTGTGGCGCAATGCAAAATAATATGGCGCCGGTGGACATCGCAATATGTTTGCATGTTCGGCGAATCATGAACACGCAAAGTTTGCCGCAAAACGACCTCCGGGCAAACCGTAAGGCCATCTCTAATCAGGAGTTCTTCCTCACTGTCGCAAAAATTGCTGAAAACCATTTTTTCTCATCTCATCAAACTTTGGGTAGTTTGAAAATAGTTGCTAAACGAGACCACGCCCGTTTTGCGCATGCGCAGTACGTGAACATTACATTGCTGATTTTCGCAAAGAAGAAAATAATTAATGGAGATCGTGAATTCTGGAATTCGCGAATATTCGCCCAAATATTTGCGCAATACCACAAATTTGAATATAGCCCCTGCCGCTCATCGCTACTATTTTTAGGGCTATGAAATCACAGGCCTGGCTGGCTGCTGATTGGCTGCATGCATGGCATTATGGGTTATTCCGCCTTCCCAGAGTTCCTTGCTCTATGTCCTCACACGTGCAGCAGCCATTTTAGGATAAAATGCGATTCATTACCACTGAGCGTGAGGAAATTTGGGATCAATGCAAACCCAGCGCCCCCAAAAATCTGCTGTTTTTGGCTGTTGTGGTCCTCGAAACGATACAGGCAGATAGCTGGGGTATCGCAGCTCAGCTCCCATTCAAGTAAATGGGAACTAAGGTGCAGTACACCTCAGTGTGTAGGGAGCCTGCTTCGGCTCTTTATACTCTTAGTTTCCAACACCATGGCAAGATGCAACAGCTGATCGGTGGGGTGCAGGGTTTTGGACCCACTCCCATTTCATATTGATGATCTATCCTGAGGACAGATCATCAATATCTGTAGCCTGGAGAACCCTTTTAAGTATAAGTTTTAATGGCAATGTCACTGGCAATGATTTGCTCATCCTTACAAAATTAGGGTTTGCATCGATAACTATATAGTTCTTAGCTATATTTTTTTAAATTTAAAAAAAATGTTTTTTAGTGCTCTCCATCCTTTGCTCTACGCTCCTGATATGGATTTCCAGGACGGACATTGATTAATGACCAATTTATCATGGGCCGGATTCACGGCACATTTTTGAATAGTCTGGTTATGATATTTCATTGGTTTCGATATTACCTTCATCAGTTTCGTTTGTCACAAAACTTGGAAATCTTCAGATGTCCACTGTGACCGACATCCAGTCTATGTTCACGGGTTTGATACAGTGCCAAGCCGCAGCCTGTCTACTGCTTTTTATTTGTGCATCTATCAAACTGAATACCAATTTACCACACATGACAGATTAATCCATACTTAAAAATTCTGTAACAAATGCACTCCGCGGCAGGCACTGAGCAGGAAAATGGACATTATATTGATGCTAGAAAAGACTTGGAAATACAAGCAAATGCACCTCATATTTTATGTTATAATAACCTATCAACATAATATTAGTTATTTTTTATTTAATATTTATTCAATTTAATCAAAGGACTTTGAGTTTTCTTCATATATTATTATACATGTATAACACTGCACTATACCACCACGTATGCTAATTTACCCCTTGACTACCCTAGACCACTAGGCATTTAACTAATAACACCTTCCCTCACTTCTCAAGATAACAGGCATGTCTCCAATGACCCATTCAATATACCAGAGAGCCAAGAAAGACACCATTAACCACCACCATAGACCACCAGGTATTTTTTTGCTTAAAAACTAGTTATTATTATAGATTAAAATTAGCTCTCAAACTAACCAGCACTAAACCACCAGGATTGCTCATTTACCATTTCACTACGCGAGACAACCAGGTCCGAACCCGAATATGACCTCTTCTGTACTCCCTCAGTATTTGCGAGAGGAACATCGGAGCATTTCCTTGCTCCAATGCTCCCCTTTGCCTCGCTGCATCACACAGCGCAAGCCACAGTCTGTTGTGAGCTGGTGACGTACCGGGCTTCACAACACTACGCTAGGCGGAGACTTCCTCCTAGCAGTGAGCCTGGTGATGGCACTGCTAGAGAGACGCCTACCCCCTCCAGGTCCTGAGGGAGCAGGCTGCCTCTTTCCCCCTTTGACCATCTTAGGGATTTTAGGGTATCTTCAGCCTAGGCACGGGGACACGTTCATGCCCACCTTCAGGGTCTGAATGTGGGCATAGAAGTCTAGGGAGAGCTGGTAGGGATTTGTCAGGAGGTGACCTTTATCCCCAGCTTCTTGCCTAGACACTTGTTTGGTTGTATTCTTTGTATCTTGTATCCTGTCCAGCGTGACACATTTATTATAGATTAAAATTCATTCTCATACCACCCAGCACTAAACCACCAAGGATTTTAATCTACCCTTTCACTACCCTAGACCACCAGAGATTTAGTCAACCTTCACCAAAAACCGCCTCCACTACCCTAGATCAACAGGGATGTCTCCAATGAACTATTCACTACATTAAAGAGACAGGGGGGTGACCACTAATCACCACTCTAGACCAGCAGGTATTTTGCTTCAAAAACATTTATTATTAAATATTAAAATTAGCTCTCAAACCACCCAACACTAAACTACCAGGGATGATAATTTACCCTTTCTCTACCCTAGACCACCAGGGATTTAGCCAGTAATGCCTTCATTAAAAAAAAACTTCACTACCGTAGATCAACGGGGTTTCTCCAATGACCAATTCTCTACCCTAGATAGACTGGAAAGTTGCCATTATCCATTGCTCTAGACCGCTGGGTATTTTTTTGCTTCAAATCCATTTATTATTATAAATTAAAATTAGCTCTCAAACCACCCAGCACTAAACCACCAAGAATGCTAATTTACGTTTTCTTTACTTTAGATTAGCCGGAATTTAGCTAATAGAACTTTTACCAAATACTTCCCTCACTCCTCTAGACCAACAGGCATGTCTTCAATGACCCAACAGGAAAGTAACCATTAACTACCACCCTAGACCACTTGCTTCAAAACCATTTGCTATTATAGATTAAAGGGTTTCTACCACTTAGGCGTCACATATTTAGCTGTCAGACACTAGCGAACCGCTAGTGTCTGCTCTGGCCAACCATCCTAATATAATTGCTTTTGGGGCGGTAGTTTGGCTAAAAAAACTACTTTTATTAATATGCTAATGAGCCTCTAGGTGCTATGGGGGCGTCATTAGCACCTAGAGGCTCCGTCTACCTTTAGAAACTGCCGCCCCCAGCGCGTCCCTCCAGCCCGCCCATCTCCTCCTGAATGCGATCCTCGTATGTATTCTGCGCATGCGCAGTAAATGTCTGACAGCTTCCCTGCTCAGACATCTCCACTGCGCCTGTTCCTCGGAGCACTATGGCGTCATCGCGCAGGCGCAGTGGAGATGTCTGAGCAAGGAAGCGGTCAGACATTCACTGCGCATGCGCAGAATACATACGAGGATCGCATTCAGGAGGAGATGGGCGGGCTGGAGGGACGCGCTCGGCGGCGGCAGTTTCTGAAGGTAGACGGAGCCTCTAGGTGCTAATGACGCCCCCATAGCACCTAGAGGCTCATTAGCATATTAATAAAAGTAGTTTTTTTAGCCAAACCACCGCCCCAAAAGCAATTATATTAGGATGGTTGGCCAGAGCAGACACTAGCGGATCGCTAGTGTCTGACAGCCAAATATGTGACACCTAAGTGGTAGAAACCCTTTAAAATAAGCTCTCAAACCAATTTCTCCTATAACTACCCTGGACCACCAGGGAATTAGCCAATTACACCTTCACCAAAAACCTTCTTCACTACCGTAGATCAACAGGGATGTCTCAAATGACCCATTCACTACCGTAGACTGGAACATCGCCATGAAACATTACTCTAGACCACCAGGCATTATTACTTTTAAACCTTTCACCACTGTAGTTAAAAATTGTGATGTATGATGCTTGATTTGCAGTATTATGTAGGAACTTTATTTGGTAGGCTTTTTAAGGGAGTATTTGAAAATAACATATTAGTTGGGCACTCTATAATGCTGTTATTGGGCATATGCAGTACTATGTAGACACTCTTTGGAAGCATTTTATTTTGCACATAATACTGCCATTTAATGTCTAAATAATACCATCACACAATGGTTAAATAATGCCGTTCTATAGTATCTAAAACTAGTGCTAGAGTGCCCACATAACACTACCATATATTGTGCACACAATACTACCATCCATACCATACCATACTATCCAAATATGTCAGTGTTATAATGGAATGAGGATTTTTAGATACCAAATTACGCCATTATTAAGACACTGTATGGCAGTAATATTTGGACACTGAATTTCCGTTTTGTGTAGGCATTGAAAAGTAATGTTAATCGGCACTTTATCTCCGTATTTTATGTAAAGGAAATCTAGGTAGCATTGAGTGGCAGTCTCTTAGATATGAGACTGCCTTTCTTCGCCACCCCGACTTGGGGCGATCAGACACAGGCTGGGTACTGACCGTCTGTTCGGTCTGTCCCTTTAAATTGTAACAGGTTGCGTGTGGGTCACTGTGAAGTCAGAAGGAGACTTAGAAGTAACTACGTCACAAAGAATGAGGGTACAACAACAAAAAAAGTCGCAGGAACACAAACATATGTCCCTGCAACTTTTTTAGAACCGTGGTTTAGCTGTTAATACACAACCAAGTCGGGTGCAATGGGCGACTTCCATTAAAGTCAATGGATGAGAAGTTGAACGACATGCGACCAGCATGTAGCCGTTACCCTAAATGAGGAAAAAACTCACAGATATTAGGCTTGATGCACACGACCGTTGTTTGGGTCCACATCTGAGCCGCATGCTCCGTGTGCTGTCCACATCCGTAGTTCCGTGTCCCCACAAATAAAAAAATAGAACATGGGTGCAAAGATAGCAGTCACCCCAACCTCCTGGGGCCTGAGGAGGCTCACCTGACATGAACAGACGCCAGTATTATAATGTTAGATGTAGGTAGGGGCCCAGATAAAGAAGAGAAATCATATACCGTATCCTCTAATTAAGCGCAGAATTAATTATTCATGTGACATTCATTTCCAATTATCAGGAAATATTTGTGTTATGTATAATATTTACCAGTGTTACAAAGTGTCATATTTTCTTCCTGTAACATTGCGTTTCCAAAGACAATAAATTCAGACTTGCTCTCTATATTAATGGCTCTGAGCACCTATTGATTCCTTTATAAAAGTTTCATTATCTTTTACCTGTTTTGGGCAAAAGCGACTCATCTCGCCAGCGTCGTATTAATGTTCCAAGAAAAAGTAGGCGCAGAACATGAGGACACAATTATTTAGCATTATTATGACAAAGGACACTGCCAGCGAGAGGCAAACAGTAGTACAAATGAGAACGGAGGGAAGGAGTGCAGAGGAGGAATGAAATATGGAAACAGATACAACATGCAGACTAAAGTAATGTACATTGCCAGTCATCTACCCACCAAAAAAACATAAACATCAGTCAGTAAGGTATGGAGCTTTGCATTATATTTGCAGTGATCATCGTAGAAATGTGTTCATGGTAGACAGCAGAGTCGCTTATGACATATTTCTACAGACTTGCACGGCTTCACTTGTGTATTTGTATTGCAAGGACTCCCAATTTTTGAAATTATTGGAAATCACATATGCAGAGGCATAGCTGGGGGTTCAGCATTGGGGAAGAGGGGGGTAAACAGACCTGAGGCCTGAGTGAGCCTCAACCCAGCAATCCAGGTAATGCCATACCTTGACCACTACCAATAGCACTAAATGTGGACTTAATAATATTACCATACTTTTACTGAATAGAACACTTTATACAAAATGGCTATAAAGTTGTATATATAGTAGTGGCACTGCAGACTTTATAAATGAATATAAAGACTAACTATAACTAACTATAAATGACTAACTGATGGTGCATTTGTTCTCCAATTTAAGTAATTCATTTTTCTCATCTTTTCCATCTGGTTCAGACCACCATGACCATTTCTTCCTGCCATGATTTTTCGAGCAGCCTCCATACCTTTTGCAAACTTACCCAAACTGTCCATCCTACTGATATCCCCAAGTCCATCTTGTTTCCCCCTCAGCCCTAGGTACTGTGTGGTACAATGCCCCAAAATACTGTTCTTCATAAATAGCATCATAACTATAATTATCTGTCCACCTCCTGCAAATAGACTGCACCCTGAAAACAATAATGTTAGATTAAGCCCCTCAAAAATAATAGACATTGCCCCACATGCAACGTACAGTTCTCAGAGACCCATGCAGTAATAGTGTCCTTTTTGTATCACTGCAAACTAATAATGACCAGTACTGTGCCCCTTACAAAGTATTCCTGCTCCCCTTGTCCCCTCAAGAAAGTAATAGTACCCCTGTGTGCCCCTGAGAAAGTAATAGTGCCCCATAGAAAGCAAAAATATCACCTTTAGTCCTGTACACCAATAATGCACTCTGTATGCCCATCTGAAGGTGATAATGCCACCTGAGAGCCCCCTGAAATGTAATTTTGCCCCCTGGGTGCTCTTTAAAGGATAACATTGTCTACTCAATTCCCTGTTAAAAAGTAATAATGCCCCTTATTGCTGCAGGATACCATACAGAACCTGTATGCCCCATGTCCAACTGTATCTCATCTTGTATCCAGGCTAGAGGCTGTATGATATCTTGTATCCAGGCTAGAGGCCGTATGATATATTGTATCGAGGCTATAAGACGTATCTCATGTTGTATCCAGGCTAGAAGCTGTATCTCATGTTGTATCCAGGCTAGAGGCCGTATGATATCTAGTATCCAGGCTAGAGGCTGTATCTCATCCTGTATCCAGAATAGAGGCTATATCTCCTATTTTATTCAGGCTAGAGGCCGTATCTCATCTTTTATCCAGGCTAAAGGCCGTATCTCATCTTGTGTCCAGCTTACAGTCCTTATCTCATCTTATATCCAGGCTAGAGGCCGTATCTCATCTTATATCCAGGCTAAAGGCCGTATCTAATCTTGTATCCAGGCTAGAGGCCGTATCTCATCTTTTATCCAGGCTAGAGGCCGTATCTCATCTTGTATCCAGGCTACAGGCCGTATCTAATCTTGTATCCAGGTTAGAGGCCGTATCTCATCTTGTATCCAGGTTAGAGGCCGTATCTCATCTTGTATCCAGGTTAGAGGCCGTATCTCATCTTGTATCCAGGTTAGAGGCCGTATCTCATCTTGTATTCAGGCTAGAGGTGCCCAGCAGAGTCCTAGGGCCTCCTTTCAATTGTACAGTTTCTCCAATAAACTTTTTCTTTGGCTCTAATATCTAACTAATCAGTTCCATATATCATTACATTCACACATAGAAAGCTTCATTAAATTCAAACAACAACTTTTTGGTGCAGGATTTTATTCTCGATGAGTGTGCATGAATCGTCTCTGTGGCCAGTAAAATAATAAAATACCTTACTTCTCCACCCCCTCCGATCCTGAGCTGCTGCTTCTTCCTCGTCCTTGCCCTGCACCAGTGACATTTTGTAGTGGCAGTAGCATTCTTTATACCACTATAGTCACTCACTGGCCTGAACATTGTACGTCCTGGGACCTCTAGGACTAGTGACTGGCTGCAGCCCCGCAAGGAGGAAGTGGAATGGGCCGCCCTCCAGGGCCGATCGTGTGCCAGGTTTATAGGAAAGCCGAGTGGTGTGGTGCAGCCTTAATAGTCTCTATGTGTGTTACGGTGCTCCTACCGTCGATCCACCAGGGTTAGGCTCCGGAGCCATAAAGGGGAGAATAATGGTGAAGGTGGAGAATAATTAGAGTCCAGACTTGGGGAAATTTCAACAGCTTTACTTGAATAAACTTGCATCCAGACAATATTCAGTCTTCCTCTTGGTTCCAGCAGGCTTTGGCATAAACTGGCAGGCAGGGATATTCTGCTTTACACTTCTGCTGTGCTAAATTCACGCTTCAGTCTGATTTCCGGATTCTGTAGCAGTTCTGGTACCTTTGGAGTCAGGTGCCTTTGGCTCTTGACCCCTTTGTAATACTCTGTCTCTTAATCTGTAAGGAATCATCGTGCTCTATAAGCTGCTTCTCTCTGGAGAGACTCCTGTTGCAGGAGGGGGGCCTCCCTCGCTGCTACATCTTGACTTGTCTGCTTCCAACACTAGCATCCATTAAGACTGATCAAACACTTCCTGTAGCCCCTCCCTTGGTAGGAAGCAGGACTAGTCCACTTCTGCCCAACATGAGGGGAGGGCGGTGAAACGGTAAGTTTCATTCTATCTAAAGATCTCTCTGCCATATATCCGCTGCCACCTGCTGGTGAACCAGACACGTTACATGTAATACATGAAATAACAGTTACTTAGCAATGGTTAGGAATACACAATGTAGGAGGACCTGGACTCAATACACAGATGACATTATTGGTAGGTTATCAAGTACAGTAACAGGGTGTAGGAATAAGAAAGAGCTGCAGCGCTGGATCAGAGGGACTAGGGGAGATGAGTTAAGTTATTTTATTGTTTTCGCACGGTGGAGGCTCTAAGGGTTCAGTGCCCTAAAATAAAAGATTTGTGAGTACTGCTACAGTTTCCATATCCTGTCGTACAAAGTCAACACTGCCGGTAGGAGACAATATCCTATGTAAACAAAATACTGTAAGATGCATTCAGGTACCACTAAGATCTCCGCAGCATCAGCAGGACAGATACTGATAGATGTGCACCGCAGCTCATATTTTCCAGATGAGAACTATGACACGACATCTAAGCCTGCTGCGGTGTTTACTTACTGCGCTGTGAACAGATGTGGCAGGTTCATTCCTCTGCTGTGAGGGCACCTGTCCTCGCACTCAGGATTCACAGAAAAGACAAAGAAAAACTGCTTTAAAAGAAATCTAGAAGACATTATATTTTGTAGCTCTGCATCTGTTGTGTAGGCTAATTATTTAAAGGCTATGAACACCTTTGGGGTACATTTTTCAAAATAATTGCTTTTACTAATTTTGGGCTAAAAATCATTTTTTCAATTAGTCTTTATTTAAAACTAGCTGAAGGATCCGGCTTCGCTCGGGTATATTTAATCTATTTCATTTAATGTTTGTGTGTGTCGTTAAAAGATATCAACACTATCCACTATAACAGGGACATCTACAGCACCCCGCACCAAAAACAGTGACCTCCACAGTCCCCCACCTCTTAACACTGATCCCCCCCACAGTGCCCCGTCCCTTAAAATTGGACCTCCACAGCAGCTTACCCCCTTAACTTTGACCTTTACAGCAGCCTTCCCCTTTAACAGTGACTTTCACAGCATACCACCCCCTTGACAGTGACCTCCACAAGGGCCCACCCACTAAACAGTGGCCTTTACTGGATCGGGGGCGTGTCCTTTTGAACAGCTCACTCTACGACAGCAGCACTGTGCTGTCTGATTGTGAGCTGCAAGGAGAAAGTCACCATCCCTCCCACCTCTGTAGCTGACAGAAGTTGATTTTCACCTTTATTTTTTCAATCCCCGTCGGCTGAGGAGTGGAGGGGCGTGGCCTAACCAGATCAGGGCATGGCTTAGCGCGACCTATAAGTTGATTTTTAACTTCATTTTTTCAATCTCAGTCATCTGATGAGTGGGAGAGGGCGTGTCCTAACTGGATCGGGGGCATGTCCTTTTGAACAGCTCACTCTAAGACAGCAGCACTGTAATGTCTGAGTGTAAGCTGCAGGGAGAAAGTCACCCTCCCTCCCACACCTGCAGCTGACAGAAGTTGATTTTTAACTTTATTTTTTTCAATCCCTGCTGTCTCAGGAATGAGAGGGGGCTTGTCCTAACCAGATACGGGGCGTAGCTTAGCGGAACCTGGGGGCGGGGTTTTAAGTCTTTTGAGGGTGGACACATTGTGGCAGGAGGCGTGTCTGGGCTCTTTCCTGCAAGAGTGATGGCTCATTTGCTTAACAAATAAACTGGATTTTCAGAGGATAAAAACATCTATTGCTGGAACAAAGGCACATCTTGAAATAAGGTACTAAGTGCTATTAGGCCATGGCTTTACTTCAATAGCGATTATCCTTGTGACAGATTTTCTTTAAAGCTCTCCTACAGCAGTGAAGATAAATGGCTGGGTTGCTATTGAAACCTGGAGTAAAACTGTGTATGTGGAGGCTGGAGGACCTGCAAGCTTCTATTGGCTGATAATGGTCATGTGACCAAGCTTCTACTGGCTAATGCACTTTTTGGGAATATCTCAGAAACGGTACGTCCTAAAAAGCTGAGACCTGGTCTAAAAACTTTCCAGACACCTCATGTACCCGTGTGCCAAATTTTGTGATTGTAAATGCGACGGTCCGGATTCCTTTAGTGGATATACACACACACATACATTAGGCTTTATATATTAGATGTTCAGCCATTTCAGAGCTACAGGGGTTAAAAATAAATCTGTTTGCCAGCTGGAATCCCATGGATCCTCATAAACACAAATTTAGGCCATATTCTTATCAGTTTGATAAGAATTGAGCATTAATGAATGTTGATGAGGTCAGGAGATCAGAGATAAGAGCTACACATGAGCCACTTTTCAGCGACTAATGGACATTGTGCTTCGTCCACATCATCAGTACGCTTTGGCTTACCTGGACGATATTGTCATCCACAGAACCTACTGGGAAAGTCACCTACCCAAAGTGTAGGCTGTAGAGGACTCTCTAACCGATAACCCAAATAAATGTGCGATAGGGTTAGAAGAGACTAAGTACCTGGGCTATGTCATTGGGTGCGGAGTCATCAAACCCCAAGTGAACAAAAAAGAGGCGATGCGGAATTGGCCCCAAACTGTCACCACCACTAGGCAAATAAAGTAATTCCTGGGAATGGTGGGCTATTACATGAGGTTTGTTCCCCATTTTGCTACTCTAGCTGCGCCCTTGACAGGGCTCTTGAAGGGACGAAAATCAGTGATGGTTCGCTAGGTTGATCGGGCGGAAGAGGCTTTTGCCGCTTTGAAGTCGGCCCTGTGTGGGTTAGCGGTTTTGGTGATGCTCGACTTCAAGAGGGAGTTTGTGGTACAAACGGATGCCTCCGAAGTAGGCCTCAGTGTTGTACTGTCTCAGGAAGTCAACGGGGAGGAGCATCCCATTGTCTTCCTAAGCCTCAAGCACACCCCAGCCGAAACCAGGTACAGTACAGTGGAGAGAGAGTGCCTGGCTATCAAGTAGGCACTCGAGTCTCTCCACTACCATTTGTTGGGGAGAAAGTTCCACCTTGTGACCGACCACTCCCCTCTCAAGTGGATAAGCCAGGCCAAGGACAGGAATGCTCAGGTCACCAGATGTTTTTGTCTCTGCAGAACTTTAAGTTCTCTGTAGAACACAGGGCAGGCCGGTTGCAGGGAAACGCGGATGCCCTGTCCTGGGTGCATTGTCTGGCGTGTGTCCACCCTCTCAGGGTTGAACAAAGAGGGGGGGTATGTTACACAGTGAGGGGTTGTGTCTGGCAAGGCAGGTATTTTCCTCCCAGCATGTGCGGCTGGGCTGGTTTCCAGCCAGGTGAGGTCAAATACCGGACCAGATTTTAAGTGCCGGTGCGGGTTTTGGCAGCACCTGGCTGTCCTTAAATCTGGGATCTGGGCTCAGCAGAGATGTCTCTGTTTTTGGAATCTGAGGCTTTGTGCCGTGCTGGAGGGCTAAGAGCCGCATGCTGAGGAAACAGGCCCCCTAAAGCCTGCTGTGGACTACTGGAGGCAGAACTGTCAGCAAGGTGACTTGTATTATACGAACTTTCCATTGTGTGTGAAGTAACACCAAGGCTGCAAAGTTACATGCTGTTTTGTGCAATTGCCTCAACTAATATTTTCTACTGACGTTCTGAGTTAAGAACTTGTATTTTGACTCTGTACTGTGCCCGTTTACCCTATCTACCAGAGCAAAACCCAACACAGTTCAGAACTGGCAGAACCCAGTGGGACCCAGCTACTCCCATCTACTGTTCAGAAAAGTGGTCTTCGTGGAAGGATTGTGGGCAAAAAGCCATAACTTTGATTTGGAAACAACAGAAGGCAGTTTGTTTGCCTATGGGCTGGAGAGCGGTACAATAATGAGTGTCTGCAGGCAAAAGTGAATCGTGGTGGTTCTGTACAAGTTTGGGTTTGCAATTCAGCAAATGGATTGGGGGATTTGGTAAACAGTGTGATATTAGTGTCCTCAATGCTGAGAAATACAGTATCATCTCAATATCATCCAGTCTTACTGGGGCTACATGAAGAGACAGATGGATTTGAGCAAGCCTACATCAAAGATGTGCAGTTGGTTCTCCAAGATATCTGGAACAACTCCCCTGATACCTAGAAGAACTGATGCTGTTTTGAAAGCAAAGGGTGGTTACAGCACTGTGCCTTATTTGCGATTAAGGAGTGATGGATCAAGCGCAAAACTGCCAAATGGTCATCAGTTTTATTTAGCTCATGCATAAGACATCTGGTGTTGACACAACTGATTTACGTGAGCCCATCTCCCATTGTATTCAATAATAATTATGTATGGAGTGGACTTCAGAGCTCTCCCTGGTGGTGGCTACAAATGTCTAAAAGTGTGAAGAAAGCAAAACATTTCAAGGTCTATACCAGAAAAATACAGAATTGATCCCTATAAGAGATATTATGGAACTACTTTCAGAGTGCAGCTCAAAGGCATTCGCAGCCTATTGCATTAGAGTGCGCACCCTAAAGCACAAACACACACACCACGCGCGTCTATGTACTGTATGTACATATTATATACACATAGTTTCATTACACCTGAGGTCAGACCACCAATCAGACCCCCAATGTTAATCAGACCTCAGCTGACAGCCCCAATAAGACCCCCAATGTTAATAAGACCCCAATAAGACCTCAGATCAGACCCCAATGTGAATAAACCCCAATCAGACCTCAGATAAGAGCCCCAGTGCATCATATCAGCCCCCAGTGCCTCATATCGGCCCCCAGTGCGTCATATCATCCCCCAGTGCCTCATATCAGCCCCCAGTGCCTCATATCAGCCCCCAGTGCCTCATATCAGCCCCCAAATAAAATAAAAATAAAAAACACTTACCGTTCTAGACGATGCCGCTCCTCACCGCTCCTCACCGCTCCTCACCGCTCCTCACCGCTCCTCACCGCTCCTCACCGCTCCTCACCGCCTGCTCTTGGTAACCCCATTGTACAGTCTGCTGTGTTGGCGCGCACAGTGCGAAGTCACAGTGCGGCCTCACACTGTGCGCAGCCAACACAGTGGAGCGCCATGGACCAGGAAGGAAGAGTTGAGTAGAGCTTCCCGGCCCTGACAGAACCTCAAGTCAGCTTTATTAGGATCTTCCCAAGCACACCCGGCACACCCCGTGCGCAGGGGCAATCAAGTAACTGTGATGGTCAGCAGAACCTAGAGATCTTCAAGAGTGTCCTTAGGCTTCTTTCACACTTTCTTTCTTTCACACCGCCGGAGCTCCCTGGAACTGGCATTGTCGGATGTTACAGCAATGCCCGCCAGCCCCATTGACTATAATGGGAACCGGTGGTGATCCATCCACTACCTGGCAAACATGCCAAGATTTGGCATCCAAAAATCGCTGTAGGCTGTTCTCTGCCAGAACAGCCTGTCGAAACAAATTACATAAATTAGAAAGAAGCCTTACTTACCTGGTTCAATTTGACCAGCACAATATGGATAGTCAGTCAAGAGGTGTCTGTACTTATCACAGAAAGTTAAGGCTGGACACACGTGTATGTATAAAAAGTTGTTCTTCTTGGAATAAGAAACAAAACATCAAGGTGATATTGTGCCCTATGGAGAGTTATGGGATGAGTAACAAAGTGGGATCCAAGACTGAAGATTACAAAATAATTCAAGGAGATGCTACAAGGGGAACAGAAGGTCACACCGAGTTGTTCTTTTACAGATTGTGGTTCATGGATATAAACACAAATAATAATTCTTCAGTTATGGCCGATGAACTTCTTGCTTCCACCAGTATTGTCCTGTCAGATGGTAGCAGAGACATAATTCATCACCTGCCCTCTAACAACATCTCTCTGTCTTGTTGAATGGTTGAGGTGTAATCGAAAGTCATGTTCACTGAATAACCTTTAAAAGATAAGAGTCCAACTCTCCCCAGGATGAACTCTTTAAACTACACGAGAGAGCGAACAAGGGAAGTTAGAAGGAAAGTTTGTAAAACTGTACACCCTCTTCTGGTGTTTTTGTGAGGCTTTCGACAAAACACTTATTCTGTACATTGACTTAATTAGAGCAAAACCCGATTCAGCGAGATCTGTAATTAGAAAACACCTTGAGTAACAGCGGCTGCTGTGGGCTGGTGCTTCCCATTCACCGCTGCAGTCCTGGGCTCTGTCTGTGTGGGTGCTGTTGTTCTGGGATCTGCTCCACAGTTTGCCCTCAGCCCTGGCCACAGCATGCTTGCTGCTTGTTTCCTGTAGCACTTCCTTAAGGGCCGGCACGCGTCACTTCCGGGGCTTTATGGGTTAGGTCATGTGACCTCTCTGACCTATCCTAGCCCTCCTGCGCATATATAAGTGGCTCAGCCCCCTTTCCAGATGCCTCAGTGTCAAGGTCCTTGTACACTTCAAAGGTTCCTGGTTTTAACTTGTGTTCTTGTGTTCCTGACTCGTATCTGCTTTCCTGGACTCTGCTACCTGTTATATCCCTACCTGCTTGCCTTGACTTTCCTGTTGCTGATCCGGATTGCCTGACCAGTACCTGTGTCACCTTCCCTGACCTTTTGCCTGTCTGACTACGCCTCTGCCTCATCCTTCGGTACTGTACCTCTGGTACCTTTCTCAGGTACCCCCTGGTCCACCTGGACCAGCTGCCTCATGTGCCTATCCTCCTCAAGGGGTAGCTATGTGGTGTTCCTCTTAGGAAAGTCTATCTCCACCATAAGGGGTACTGTGAAGATCCAGGGGTTCACTTAGAAAACGCCCTTATAGGAGGTAGGACACATGGCACAGTGGGTTGGTTCGTGGCACCCCCTGGTTCGTGGCACCTTGTTTCCTAAACGTCGGTTATAGATAGGATCCAGTGGAACAAAAATGTGCGATAAGTGACAAGGTCTCCACAAGGGTAATATTTCAAAATGATTACAAGATAGGGTTAAGTGAAGGGAGTCCTGATGACTGAGCGAAGATTGATTGTGGATGGATTAACCCCTTGTATATGCCCAGAATGGTGACGTACACTTTCTAAAATGTTCACCTACTTTGCCTTCTCATGCTGTGTTTCCGGTGGAAACTTGGGATAACAGCTACAGTAATAAATAAATCATGACAAGACAGATTTTGGTACAGATTGTCTTGAGAAAAGGAGAAAAACAAGTGCACAATCATGGTAGATTAGAGCAACGTATAGCAGTGTTTTTTTGCGTACTGTACAGAAAGCTATTATATGGGCAATGTATAGCAGTATAATTGTAGTATTCTATAGAAGTATAAACATGTGACTGTGCATTGCATAGCAGCATTTTGGGTACTGTATAGAAGTATTGTTTAGATACTGTATATATTATATAGGTACTGCATAGAAGCATTATTTGTGTACTATATAGCCGCTTTAGGGTACTTTCACACTTGCGTTGTTTGATTCCGGCAGGCAGTTCCGTTGCCTGAACTGACTGCCTGATCAGGCAAACTGTATGCAAACGGATGTCATCTTTTCTGACTGATCAGGCATTTTTCAGACTGATCAGGATCCTGATCAGTCAGAAAAATGCCTGATCAGTCAGAAAAATGCATTGCAATACCGGATCCGTTTTTCCGGTGTCATCAGGCAAAACGGATTGTTTTTTTTTTTTTTTCATTTTTAGAGGTCTGCGCATGCGCAGACCGGAAGGACGGATCCGGCATTCCGGTATTTTGAATGCCGGATCCGGCACTAATACATTCCTATGGAAAAAAATGCCGGATCCGGCATTCAGGCAAGTCTTCAGTTTTTTTCGCCGGAGATAAAACCGTAGCATGCTGCGGTTTTCTCTTTTGCCTGATCAGTCAAAACGACTGAACTGAAGACATCCTGATGCAAACTGAACGGATTACTCTCCATTCAGAATGCATGGGGATATGCCTGATCAGTTATTTTCCGGTATAGAGCCCCTGTGACGGAACTCTATGCCGGAAAAGAAAAACGCAAGTGTGAAAGTACCCTTATTTGGCCACTGTATATTAATATTATTTGGGTACTGTACAGAAGTGTTATTTGGGTATTGTATAACAGTATTATTTGGGAACTGTATAGAATTCTTATTTTGGTACTGTATAAGAGTATAGATATATTATTTGGCACTGTAAAGCAGTATTATTAGGGTGCTGTATAGAAGTGTTATTAAGATACTGTATAGAAGTATTATTTCTTTACTGTACAGCAGTTATATTTGACTACTATATAGACAAAATGTCTAGAATGTATATGTATGTAGATGTATAGAAGTATTATTTGGGAACCACATCCCAGTATTATGTGGGCACAGTATATAAGTATTATATACTGTGCCCACATAATATATAAGTATTATTTGGACAATATATAGAAGTATTATCGGGCAGTGTATATTAGCATTTTATTTTGGTACCTAAAAGAAGTATTATTTAGTCACGGTATTGATGTATTATATGGTCACTGTATAATACTATATTTAGGCACTGTATAGGAGGATTATTTGGGTAATGTATGGAAAAATAGAAGTATAAGGCTACTTTCACACTTGCGGCAGTGTAATCCGGCGGGCAGTTCCGTCGTCGGAACTGCCCGCCGGATCCGCCGATCTGCATGTGACTGAAAGCATTTGTGAGACGCACCCGGATGCGGATCCGTCTCACAAATGCATTGGAAGAACGGATCCGTCTCTCTGCTTGTCATGCGGACAGACGGATCCGTCTTGTATCTTTTTTCACATTTTTACCGGTCTGAGATCCTAAATTCTGGTATTTTGAATGATCCGGCACTAATACATTCCTATGGGGAAAAATGCAGGATCCGGCATTCCGGCAAGTCTTCAGTTTATTTCGCCGGAGATAAAACCGTAGCATGCTACGGTTTTATCTTTTGCCTGATAAGTCAAAACGACTGAACTGAAGACATCCCGATGCATCCTGAACGGATTGCTCTCCATTCAGGATGCATGGGGATAAAACTGATCAGTTCTTTTCCAGTATTGAGCCCCTGTGACGGAACTCTATGCCGGAAAAGAAAAACGCTAATGTGAAAGTACCCTTATTGACACTGTCTGTTAGTATTTTATTTGGGGAACCAATATAAGTATCATTTGGGGAGTATAAAGGAGTATTATTTGATCACCATACAACACAATTATTTAGGTACTGTATAGCAATATTACTTTAGTACTGTATAGAATTTAGACATATTTGCCACTATGTAATAATATTATTTGGGTACTGTATAGTAGTATTCACATATTATTGGGCACTATATAGCACGATTATTTGGGTACTGCATAGACGTATTATTTGGGTATTAAATAGCAGTATTATTTGTATACTGTATAACACCTTTATTTGAGTACTGTATAGAAGTATTATTTGAGCATTTTATACAAAGACTATTTGGGCACTGTGTAGTAGTAGTATTTAGCCACTGTATAGCAGTATTATTTGGGAAATGCATGGACGTTTATAAACATTATGGGACACTGTATATTAGTATTATTTGGACTCTACATGCTGTTTTACAGTAGATTCAAGGATTTGAGAATAAAAAGCTTCATTCAAAATCACTAAATGAATATAGTTTACGTAAGTGAAACCTGCAAGATATTAATAAACATACAGAGATAGAAAATACATGCATGATATGAAAAGAAACATACAAGATATACCGTACAAGTAGTATATTACCCAGATACAAAGAAACATACATGGAATGCACTTAGCCTCCATGATCTGAGCTGTTGGAGGCTTCAGAACTTTTCCATCAGGAATTCCTTTGGCAGAAGTTAATTGAAGAACTACAAAAATTAACTGTTATTTGACAATAGCAGTGGAAGCTGAGCACTGTATAACGTTAGTTGTATACTATATAGCAGTATTACTTGGGCACAGTATACTGATATATTTCAGCACGACAATATGACTTGGAAATGTATGTTACGGTATTTGGCAGTGTACTGTGAAATTATTTGGGCACTGCATAGCATTATTAATTTAGCACTGTGTAGTGGTATTATTTGTACATTGGATAAGTCAAACACTGTATGTAATATTTTGCCACTTTATTGTAGTAAGACTTTAGCACCATATAGTGCTATTATTTTGCTATATTATATTATAAGTATAATGTATTTTAGTACTATGTATCAATATTATTTTTGTACTGTATATAGGTATTATTTGTCCACTTTTAGCCACATTATTTGGATACTGTGCAACCTTACTATTTGGGCACAGTATACCAGTATTATTTGGCCACTGTATAGTGCTATTTCTTTGGCATATTATAACAATATTACTTGGTCACTATATAGCAGTATTATTTGGACAAGGTATAATATATTTTAGCACTACTGTATGTATCAATATTATTTTTGCACTCTATAGAGGTATTATTTGGGCGCTTTTTAGCCACATTATTTGAATACTGTACAGCAGTACTATCTGGGCACAGTAAAGCAGTATTATTTGGACGCTGTATAGTGCTATTACTTTGGCACATTACAGCAATGTTACTTGGTCATTATATACCGGAGCAGTATTATTCAGACAAAGTATAACTTTATATTTTAGCACTGTGTATCAATATTATTTTTGTACTGTATAGAGATATTATTTGGGCACTTTTAGCCATATTTTGGCTACTGTACAGCAGTACTATTTAGGCACAGTATATCAGTGTCATTTAGGGACTACATGGCACTATTATTTGGATACTATGTCAACCTTAGAAAATACGAGAATGTAATATGTTTTTTTCGTAAAGCTCCACATACCTTACCCAGACCCTGATTGCCATGCAGTAATGGAAAATATGGAGTAGACACACGTAGTCAATGCTCCTGGGTGCTTCTACGCTTGCGCTGCTACTCTGAGCAGCGACGCAGGCAGATTGACAAAACCAGGCTAGATGTCCGGCCCTGTCAATCAAACAGCAGGTAGGCGCTTCTTCACCTGTCGGGACAGCCCACCCACAGGTGAAGAACTTTGGCTAATGAGACGAATCACTTCGTTAGAATCAATTCACTGATCTCTAATATGGAGTCCTTTTCTCCTTCTCTCTTTGTCAATGGACATCCAACCAAAAATAACATCGTAGTATTTATGAGATTGACAGTTTCCCAAAGTTTTTGTCTTAACTTTTGGTTAGTAATGCACATTCAACAAGAATAAACCCCCTCCGACTCCCTTCATAATTATACTATATCTTATATCCTCTCCTGGTGCAGTTCATATAAATGATTCATCTATAGATAGGCAATTATTTCTTCTTTCTTTATGTATATCTGCTCTGCAGTCATATAACACTTCAATCTGACAAAATCCTCCGCAGCAGTGTAAATAAGTGAGTTAATGTATTAATGCTGATAAATAATCTGACATTTATGATCAGCAGACATAGTATATCACCGGGAATGCCTTGCAGGGTTTCATTATATATATGGGCTGCAAATAATTAAATAGTGAAAGAGCCAAATCTTGCTGTGTGTGTATGAAACCTAATATACGGCAAGTGGTTGAAAGTTGAAATTATATTGTTTTATTTAGTATTTTTTGCATAAAAAAATGAAAAGGGGGGGGCCTAGACGAAATAAAATTACAGCTAGTTAATCCGAGCTCCGCAAGATTTCTAATTCATAAAAGTAGAATATATAGAATAAACTCTAAAGCTACTTAGTGGTAATGGCTAAAGGGGTTGTCCATTTTGGACAAGTTCTTCAATTAGGTCGACCAATATAGAGGTCCTCCCAATTACTTTAGCTTTGGACACAAGCCTTTCTGCTACCTGAGGCAAAAATTGAAACAGCACCCCCCCCCCCCATAACAAATTCTCAACCTAACCCCTTCCCTCCTAACATTACATATATAACTTCAGAACATACAGGGTAATACAGCCCCATACCTCTTACATCCAGTGACGTCTCCTTTGATGTAGATGTTCTCTTTCCTCATCTTCCTCATTCAATACAGACCACCATGATGATTTCTTTCAGCCATCTCTCGTCTCTGCAGTATAAAAAAAAAAAAAATATCTTAGTTTACTACTTTTCCATCATCCTCCCATCTTCTGGAAAAATCATCCTACCACCCCCAATTCTGTGCTGCTGTGCTCCCCAATACTATACTGCAGAAAAAGATAAACACAGGATGCCCCATGGTAATAGTGCTCCCAAAAGTCCCAACTAATAATACTCCCAACTACACTTGGCAGTAATAGTGCCCCTACATTGCCCCCAACATGTCCCCACTGTGCCCCAGAAGTATTAATACTCCCATAGTGCCCATGCTAGTAATTATGTTCCCCCACAGTCCCCCAGCCCCCCAGTAGTAATACTTTTCCTTATAATGTGACAGTAGAAAAATGCCCCCTTTGGCCTCATGCACACGACCGTTTTTTTTTTAAGGTCCGCAAAAACGGGGTCCGAAGGTCCGTGATCCGTGACCGTTTTTTCGTCCGTGGGTTATCCTTGATTTTTGGAGGATCCACGGACATGAAAAATGAAAAAAAAATCTAAGTCAAGTTTGACATTGAAATGATAGGAAAAAACGGACACGGATCACGGACACGGATCACGGACACGGATGACAATCTTGTGTGCATCCGTGATTTTTCACGGACCCATTGACTTGAATGGGTCTGTGAACCGTTGTCCGTCAAAAAAATAGGACAGGTCATATTTTTTTCACGGCCAGGAAACACGGATCACGGATACGGCTGCAAAACGGTGCACTTTCCGATTTTTCCACGGACCCATTGAAAGTCAATGGGTCCGCGAAAAAAACGGAAAACGGCACAACGGCCACGGATGCACACAACGGTCGTGTGCATGAGGCCTTAAAATGATCACCAGTACAAAAAATGCCCCCTTATAATGTGTGCCAGGCCCAAAAATATCCCCTTTTAATGGGAGGGTGATGGAAGAGACGAGAAATGGCAAAAAAATGGTGGTCTGGTCTGAAGGTCTGAAAGAAGAAGATAAGGAAAGAGAACATCTACATCAGAGGAGACATCACTGGATGTAAGAGGTATGTGGCGCTGTATTAGCCTGTATATTCTAGAGTGATGGAAGCATGGATATAGAATTTGGCTCACGCTGCCGCATCCTGGCCCCAGACTTGGGGTCACACTGTGTGTGTTCTGAATTCTGGGGGCTCACACCCATCTACTACATTATTTGTACTCAGAAAGTTATCACTGTGTTATCTGGTGTTACGTAGGACTGCAGGGAACATCTATTACGTTTTCTGTAAAAAGGGGCGTGGTCACAGGTTGGGGGGGGTTGCAATACTTGGCTTGCCCTGGGTTCTGGCAACCCACGCTGCGCCACTAACACCAGCAGAACCAAACATCACAGTGCAGCACAAAATACCGCACCAGCAGAGCTAAAACCACAGTGTAGCACAAGATACCGCCCCAACAGAACCAAATACCACAGTGCAGCACAAGATACCGCCCCAGCAATACCAAATACCACAGTGCTGCACAAAATACCGCACCAGCAGAGCTAAATAACACAGTGCAGCACAAGATATCGCCCCAGCAGAACCAAATACCACAGTGCAGCACAAAATACCGGTCACGGACACTCCCCTGACAGGTGTCAGGGGATCAAAGAGAATGGCAACACGTGGGTTAATCTGAATGTTTCCTTGTGGATCATTTGTGTCTGTGTTGTTTTGGTAATGACCACACCTCTGGCAGGTGTTGTTGGTTTGGTCATTTAACTTCCCCTATTTATTACTGCTTACCCCTTTTGGTGGTGCGGTTTATAGCTTCAGTTTCTGGACTCTGGCCGGCTGGTTGTTGGATCTCGGTTGAGCTCCTAGTGCTGCCTTTGCTCCACGTGAAGTTAAGTGCCGTCTTCCCTATTTGTATTTTGTTTCCCTTTCTTTTGAATCTTGTGTATGAACTTTCCTACCATCGAGGTCAGTTCATACTGATAGTTTAGGGTTGTTCTAGGAGGTGACCTTCTCCTTTACCCTAGTTTCCAGGCCTAGTTCCTATCCCCTTTCCTCCTGTGCTCGTGTGGAGTTTCCCACCCACACCCCATCCATGACAATACCACACCAGCAGAACCAAATACCACAGTGCTGCACAAAATACTGCCACCTTTGCCACAGTATTCAGTGGTATTATTGTCCTGAGGACATTGATACAGTTGAATTCAGGAGGTCACTTATGGCCACCGGCCAGGTCCATGGCTACCTGGTACTAGAATTAATTAATGCTAAGAGCATCAGACCATTATGTAGCCAGCTGGAGGCAATAAGGAAGGTTGAGGTGGGGCTCTGGGTGAATAATGGTATCCCTGGTGGTCTAGGGTGGCTTAGGAGTTAACATATTTTATGCCCAAAAGTCTTTGTTGGTGAAATGGGTGAACTGTAATTACCCTGGCCTTCTAAATCCTGACAGAAACAGCTAACATTCTTCTGCCAGGACATGCATACACTCACCGCGGATTAGCTTCATTGAATTATAATGGGGCTAATCTGCATGCATATCCGCTAGCCACCCAGTCTACAAAATTAATTGCATACGGCCACAAATTAAAATCTTTACTATGTTAACTTGGCCTTAAAGGGTACTTGTCATTTCAGATGACTTTCAGAGTAAGCCGCCAATGTGCGTACACGGGTGATAGCACTGTATCCAACCATTGTATGACTTGTATCTGGCATATTAAGCCATTTTCTCTGCATGCTGCATCTCTAATTCTCACTGCCACGGCGATCCCATTCATTTCTATGGGATAAATTCTACTCAGCGATCCTGGTTGCGACAGGCGGCGCCATGTAGCCCTTGCCTAACTGTCAGAAACTCCATGTAAGACATACTAGAGACGTGCTAAGCAGTACTGTGCAGGATCATTTCTGTCTATGTCTGCTTGTTTCTCTCTACACACCCTGCCTCCCCCTCCATAGACTTCTATGAGATCATGTAACCTAATCCTTCAGTGAGCAGGCAGCCCATCTTTATTCTATCAAGATGGATTTCTTGCAAATTTTAGAGTAAATGTTAACTTAGAAAGGAGAGGGGGCAGCTGAACAACTCTAGAATGAGGCATTTTTATATTTTTCTCTGATATATTTTTCTCTGATATACAGTACAGACCAAAAGTTTGGACACACCTTCTCATTAAAAGAGTTTTCTTTATTTTCATAAGTATGAAAATTGTAGATTCACACTGAAGGCATCAAAACTATAAATTAACACATGTGGAATTATATACATAACAAAAAAGTGTGAAACATCTGAAAATATGTAATATTCTAGGTTCTTCAAAGTAGCCACCTTTTGCTTTGATTACTGCTTTGCACACTCTTGGCATTCTCTTGATAAGCTTCAAGAGGTAGTCACCTAAAATGGTCTTCCAACAGTCTTGAAGGAGTTCCCAGAGATGCTTAGCACTTGTTGGCCCTTTTGCCTTCACTCTGCGGTTCAGCTCACCCCAAACCATTTTGATTGGGTTCAGGTCCGGTGACTGTGGAGGCCAGGTCATCTGGCGCAGCACCCCATCACTCTCCTTCATGGTCAAATAGCCCTTACACAGCCTGGAGATGTGTTTGGGGTCATTGTCCTGTTGAAAAATAAATGATGGTCCAACTAAACGCAAACCGGATGGAATAGCATGCCGCTGCAAGATGCTGTGGTAGCCATGCTGGTTCAGTATGCCTTCAATTTTGAATAAATCCCCAACAGTGTCACCAGCAAAGCACCCCCACACCATCACACCTCCTCCTCCATGCTTCACGGTGGGAACCAGGCATGTAGAGTCCATCCGTTCACCTTTTCTGCGTCGCACAAAGACACGGTGGTTGGAACCAAAGATCTCAAATTTGGACTCATCAGACCAAAGCACAGATTTCCACTGGTCTAATGTCCATTCCTTGTGTTCTTTAGCCCAAACAAGTCTCTTCTGCTTGTTGCCTGTCCTTAGCAGTGGTTTCCTAGCAGATATTCTACCATGAAGGCCTGATTCACACAGTCTCCTCTTAACAGTTGTTCTAGAGATGTGTCTGCTGCTAGAACTCTGTGTGGCATTGACCTGGTCTCTAATCTGAGCTGCTGTTAACCTGCGATTTCTGAGGCTGGTGACTCGGATGAACTTATCCTCCGCAGCAGAGGCGACTCTTGGTCTTCCTTCCCTGGGGCGGTCCGCATGTGAGCCAGTTTCTTTGTAGCGCTTGATGGTTTTTGTGACTGCACTTGGGGACACTTTCAAAGTTTTCCCAATTTATCGGACTGACTGACCTTCATTTCTTAAAGTAATGATGGCCACTCGTTTTTCTTTACTTAGCTGCTTTTTTCTTGTCATAATACAAATTCTAACAGTCTATTCAGTAGGACTATCAGCTGTGTATCCACCTGACTTCTCCACAACGCAACTGATGGACCCAAGAAATTCCACTTATTAAACCTGACAGGGCACACCTGTGAAGTGAAGACCATTTCAGGTGACTACCTCTTGAAGCTCATCAAGAGAATGCCAAGAGTGTGCAAAGCAGTAATCAAAGCAAAAGGTGGCTACTTTGAAGAACCTAGAATATGACATATTTTCAGTTGTTTCACACTTCTTTGTTATGTATATAATTCCACATGTGTTAATTCATAGTTTTGATGCCTTCAGTGTGAATCTACAATTCTCATAGTCATGAAAATAAAGAAAACTCTTTGAATGAGAAGGTGTGTCCAAACTTTTGGTCTGTACTGTATATAGATTTATGTGAAGTTGTGTAAAATGTTCCATTTATATTAGCATCCCTGGTGGTCTAGTGTAGAGAATGGGTTAATTTATTCACGGTATCCATTGGGTATCCATTCCCCCAGGTTCTAGAAAAATTAGCGAAGCCTCAAACTGGATAAAGACGTCAGTGATGAACAGGAGATAATCATATGACTGTGATTTAATGCCCATAAATCCACAATCGGTGTTCTTAAAGGGGCTTTTGCCAGTTCCTAAAATCCATCTCAATTAGACCGAATACACCTGTAGCTGATACTTTGTAAGATTTAGTTACCATTTCAAAGTTGCGTTGGATCGGCCTCCTGGGAACCCGGTCTCAAACCTCTTCTCAAAATCCAGCTTCTACCAACATCATTTCCTTTCCATGTTCCCAGCCTGGGCTTCTGGGATGTCCTTCGTGCATGGTCCTCTCCTTGGTGCATGTGCAAACAACCTGATTCCACCTCATTGTGCATGCGCCAGGGAGAGAAGCAGTACCCACCCAGTCCACAGCATAAGTGACGTCCTGTCCATAGTCCTGGTAAAGGACTTGACGTTGGATGCAATATTTATTTTAGCTGAATTATTTTATTACAAAGTAGTTTAGTTGTGGTAGGAGGACGCAAAACTCTTATCTATACATTGTTCTAGGCAAGAGGTGCCCAACCTTTCGTAGGTTGCAAGTCAATTTTAAATATGACAGGTGGTGTGGAGCCACACTGACTATGAAACGTTAAAAAACCTATTGAATATAATACCAATGAATATAGTTTTTACCTTTGTGTTAACCAGCAGTGATATGGCTTCAACCCTAGTCAGGGGCGTAGCTAAAGGCTCATGGGCTCTGGTGCAAGAGTTCAGCTTGGGCCCCCCTTCCCTCAGGGCTTTGTGGCCAGGGGAGCACATTGCCTTCATGCTGCCTGAGCCAAAAATTGAAAAGACACCTCCAACCTCCCATGCCAAATTCTTGACCTAACCCTTCCCTCCAGCCAGAGGTGTAACTTGACCAGCATGCACCTTCTATAATACCGGTGTCTTCTTATGTGGCACAAGGGTCTTTGGGCCCCCTCAGGTTCCTGGGCGTGTAGCGTGTGCTACCTCTGCACCCCCTATGGCTACGCCCCTGACCCTAGTACTAAGTTCCAGCAATGCTATGACCTCCCTGGTGAAACTAATGTGTAATATCATCTACAGATGCTGGTTGAGGAGCGATGTGCAAGGTCCCAAATAATCCACTTCTGACTGCCCAGCCACAGGTTTGGGAATAATTCCCTACACTTTCTATATTGCAGAGTCATCCATGAATCACTGCTTTGGAAGGTTCTTCCAGTTTGTCTATGTTTGTTTCTGCTGCTAATAACATTGGCGTAGACTCTCATTCACACAGCCAGGTTCTTGTGGTGGGCTCTGTTCTTGTGTCTTGTGCGGTCTTGGTCATGTCGCCGCTGGTCTGAATACCAGGACGTCTCATGTTCCTACCCCTATTTGTACATCTTTGTCTTTCATTAGGACTACAGACTAGCCGCCTGCTCTCGTCTTGTGCTCTTCACACTCCAGTCTGACAAGGAAGCCTGGCAGATACTGAATTTCCTAATAATGATATGCGGCGGCTTCATTATGCTTTCTTTGCCACTGGCTTTCTGTATAGACTTGGAGCATTATAAGCTTAAACCGGCTGCTGATACACTCCGCTGCCAAGACTGGATCTGGAAATGTGAAATCAGCAAAAGCATTAACATTCACACATTGCTTCCAAAAAAAAACCCCAAAGACAAATACCTGTACTGAATGTAATCTGGAGAGATGATGAAATGCGTCGTGCATGACAATGGCCTGAAAGGATGTAGAAAAGAGTTGTACGACTGGAGACATTTCGATGACATGATGCCCGTGCTTTAAAAACATACAGGGTATACCCTGTAGCAGAACTGTCACGGCTTATGTAGGGTTTTACATAGGACTGCAGGTACCTCTTTATGGTAAGAAAAGGTAAATGACAAAATCCGCTCTGCTACATCTGGATGAGGAATTCTTCAAGTAAACATAAGACTTAGGCCTCATGCACACGACCGTTTTTCTGGTCTGCATCCGAGCCGCAGGTCTGTGGTTACCTTTTTCTGCTATAAGTAGGGAGTGCAGAGGTGGTGCTCAAAACTGGGTCACCCTCACCATCCCCAAGGCGGCACAAAGGTCCGTATGCTATGAAGACACCAGTAAGGTAAATGGCATAAGGTAAATGAAGGCCATGTTACAAATGCTGCATTGTCACAAAGTTACTTCAGACCCTCACGCTAATGTTAAAAGCTGAGACTTTAGACAATATATTCCAGTCAGGAACATATCGGAGCCCTGCGCACACCGTCAAGGTATCTCAGTGTGGCGTGGGTCCTACCGCTAAACTACCTACAGTGTGTGAACACAGTCTGATAGGTGCTAAGGGCCAACTGACAGCCAAGCTCCTACATACCTCCATAGTAAGATAACTAGTACAATGGGAGGGAGGAGGAGGCTGAGATCCCCACCTATTTACAGGCTGATGTTAAAAGCTGAGACTATAGCCAAAATATTCCAGTCAGGAACATATCGGAGCCCTGCACACCCCATCAAGGTATCTCAGTGTGGCATGGGTCCTAGCTTCACTCATTTGCAGGTTGCAATCATTCTAGAATAAGTTACTGCAGTCCTATGCTTCCTGCCTAATGAGAGATAGATAACTATATATTGAAAGAGATACAGGTAGTGTAATGTGGGTAAGATGTTCAGAATAGGAATTACAAGCTGACGCTGTGCATATGTTAGTAGAGAGAATTTGCTATCCATTAAAGCCTTGTGATTACAGCAGCATCAGCAAAGATTCAAGCAGTCTCTCCCTTTCTCTCTGACATGTTAGAGAAGAAGTAGAAGTAGGGTGAAGTGTCATGTGAGTTAACAAGCTTGTATAAACAGAGGCCATGACTGGATTGCAGCTCCAACAGGGGGGTAACAAGAAATGATGGCCCCATAGCAAATTTTTTGAACAGGGCTCCCACCCTTCTTCCCATGCAGCACATGATCCGTCATGGCTGCAGTTAATCATCGTCCGTCATTGTCAAAATAGATGTTGATGCAGGGAGACCCAGGACCTGCAGGTGGGGAAGGAGCTCAGCAGTGGAAAGGAGAGCTGGTGGTGAAGGACCTGTGATGACATCACCACCATGTTTTTCACTGGTGGTACTCTTTAAATAGATAATATTGTCTCGAAAGTCATCCTCAAATGGGGTTGCCTTTTGCAGAACCTTTGGGACCTATTCATATGAGAGACTAAGGATCCCTTGATAACTTGGTGGCCAGTCCAACTCTGAAGCATTGTATGGAGCTGGGAGTCTGGACCTCTTTTTTCAAGATATTGGTTACATGCCTGGACTATTTGTTTGCTGTCAGTGAATGAGAGCACTCTTGCTTCCATTCACATGCAGTAATCCTGTCCATAGCTCATCCTGCTCTCAGCTGAGAAGTGGACACAATTGTATCCAGTCTAGACAATGCTCTGTGAGCTAAACCGCCTGGACTCTAGACTGATACATTGTAACAAACTAGCACAATTGTATCCAGTCTAGACAATGCTCTGTGAGCTAAACCGCCTGGACTCTAGACTGATACATTGTAACAAACTAGCACAGTTGTATCCAGTTCAGACAATGCTCTGTGAGCTAAACAGCCTGGACTCCAGACTGATACATTGTAACAAACTAGCACAGTTGTATCCAGTTCAGGCAATGCTCTGTGAGCTAAACAGCCCGGACTCCAGACTGATACATTGTAACAAACTAGCAGAGAGATTTGTGCAGCAGCTGCGGATGGGTTTAGCTCACAGAGCATTGTCTAGACTGGGTACAACTGTATCCACTTCTCAGCTGAGAGCAGGACTAGCTATGGACAGTTTACTGCCTCTGAATAGAAACTAGAGTGTTCTCATTCACTGACATCTATCTTGACACAACATCCATTTGTTTTGCAGCATGTTTCCCTCTAGAAAATCCTGTTACCCTCCAGCACCGTTTGGTGCATTTTTTTCTGTGATTTATATTATATTTTCATCCGCACAATGCTCCGTTTTGTGTAGGATGCCTTTGTGGTGCATGTGGACCGCGCCGGCATCCTCCATTGTACGCATTTTTTGCTGGGGATGGTCGTTTGCTGCGGTCCACATGCGGTGGGACTGCTCCCCCAATGAGAAACACGCTACAGTGTTTGGGGTTTGAGCAGTTCCCCCATATTTGCCACTATATTTCTGTGATTTTATCCTCCAGCAATGACTAAAAATCATCACAAGCTACAAATGTAATTTCACCCTCCTCTCATGTGGCGCGGTTCAGTCATTTGCATCTTTATACTACGACTAGCAGAAGGACTCGGCTTCACACGGGTATATTTCATCTATTTCATTTAATGTTTCTGTGTGTTGTTAATAGATATCGACAGTATCCCCCATAACAGTGACCTCTACAATACTCCGCCACCTTAACAGCGAACTTTACAGCCCCTCACCCCTTAACACTAAACCCCCCACAGTGCCCCGCCTCCTTAAAATGGGACCTCCACAGCAGCCCATCCCCTTAACTTTGATCTTCACAGCAGCCTGCTCCCTTGACATTGACCTCCTCGGGGGCCTGCCCCCTTAACAGTGACCTATACAGCACCCCATCCCTTAAGGGCTCATGCACACGACAGTATTTTGCGTTCAGTATACTGGACGTTTTTTGAGCTCAGTATACGGAACATATACTGAACCATTCATTTCAATGGTTCCGCAAAAAAAACGGAATGTACTCCGTATGCATTCCGTTTCCGTATTTCCGTTTTTCCGTTCCGTTTTAACATAGAACATGTCCTATTATTGCCCGCAAATCACGGTCCGTGGCTCCATTCAAGTCAATGGATCCGCAAAAAAAACGGAACACATACGGAAATGCATCCGTATGTCTTCCGTTTCCGTTCCGTTTTTTCCTGAACCATCTATTGAAAATGTTATGCCCAGCCCAATTTTATCTATGTAATTACTGTATACTGTATATGCCATACGGAAAAACGGAACGGAAAAACGGAACAGAAACGGAAACACAGCGGAAACAAAAAACGGAACAACGGATCCATGAAAAACGGACAGCAAAACACTGAAAAAGCCATACGGTCGTGTGCAATAGGCCTAACACTGACCTCCATAGGGGTCCGTCCCCTTATCTGTGACCTCCACTGTTCCCTGCCCCCTTAACAGAGACCTCCACAGCACCCGTCCCTATAACAGTAACTGCCACAGTACCCTGTTCCCTTAAGGGTCCATTCACACGTCCTGTTTTTTTTTCATCCTGAAAAACGGTCCGTTTTTTGCGGATCCGTTGTTCCTGAAAATGTTTCCGTATGTCATCCGTTTTTTGCGGATCCGCAAAAAACGGGAGCATGTATACATTTCAATAATCAAATAAAGTTGTTTGGATTTCTTTGAAAAAAAATTGAAAAAAAATAAAAAATAAAAAAAAAATTTGTTATGTGTTTCCAGGAACGGAATCCGCAAAAAACGGATGACATACGGAATGACATCCGAATGTCATCCGTTTTTTGCGGATCCATTGACTTTGTATTGTACCAGGATCCGATTTTTCAGGACAAGAATAGGACATGTTTTATATTTAAATGGACATGCGGAACGGAACAACGGAAACGGACAGCACACATTGTGCTGTCCGATTTTTTCCAGGACCTATTGAAAATGAATGGGTCCAGATCTGGTCCTGATCTGTTCCTGAAAAAACGGAACAGATCAGGAAAGAAAAAACGGACGTGTGAATGGACCCTAACAGTGACCTCCACAGTACCCCACTGCTTTAACAGTGACCTCCACAGCAGCTGCCCCTTTATTAGTGGCCCCTTCCCCTTTAACAGTGAGACTGTTGGCAAAGCAGGGAAGGGCAGGGGGAAGAGCCTCCTCTTCTTCACCAAGGGTCCCCCATTTTCCATTACCTTTATTCTACAAGAAACACACTAACAACATGTTAACTCTTTGCTGGGAGGTGATCGGCCACAGCTATTATTATCAATACAGAAACTCATATAAATATAACATCGGGCGGTAATGGGCAAGTACGCAAACAACTTCAACCAAACTCCACCGTCTCATATGCCGCCAGCTGTGACATTGCAATCAGAAAGAAAGAGAAAAGAAACGAATATAAACAAATATCCATCATTACCATGAAAAACAGCAATGAGTCCAAATAAACCCAGTTAAGGGAGGGAGGGCGGGCAATTCGGCTTCCACGGACAAGAGGAAGTCCGGCAGGGAGAAGGGGGTATATATGTCCTCTAGATAGAAGGGGTTCCCAAGCCATCCCCCTTAGTCAGGGCCCAGGAGATGTTTCAATAATTAACCCCCACATGCCCATAAATACTGCATCAAAACTCGCTATGGGGGCCATCTTTCTGATCCAGAACCATGCTCAGGGAAGGGAAGGGGAACCACCAGTCCCTAAGCACCCTCCCTAACCTGTCGGGCGCTAACCACTTCCACAGTGCCCGCCCCTTCAACAGTGACCTCCACAGCGGCCTGCTCCTTAACAGTAACATCCATAGTGAACGCCCCTTTAACAGTGACCTCCACAGTGACCGCCCCTTTAACAGTGACCTCCACAGCCCCTTCCCTCTTAACAGTGACCTCCACAGCAGCTGCCTCTTTAATTGTGGCCCCTGCCCCCTTAACAGTTACCACAGCACCCTGCGCCATGCTGCGACTGCGACACGACAGTCGCAAAAAATCCATCCAAGATGGATGCATATAGCAGTGTAGTTGTGCCCTATGTGTTGCCCGACACATGTCGTTGTGTAGCCCTAGCCTAAAGCTGACCTACAGCAGTTGTTATGGAAACCTGGAGTAAAACTGTGTGTATTTGGAGACTAAGAGCCTGCGAGCTTCTATTGGCTGATAAGGGTCATGTGACCATGTGTATGGCAGTTGGGATATGAAGAGAAAGACTTGCAGGCTTGTATTGGCGAATGCAGGTCATTTTTTGGGAATATCTCAGGAACGGTAAGTCCTAGAGAGCTGAGACCCGGTCTAAAACCTTCCCGGACACCTGATGTACCCGTGTGCCAAATTTAGTGAAGATCAATTCAGTCGTTTGGTCGCGCATAAAGAACAGACAGACAGACGTCGGGACAGACAGAAACTCATTTTTATATATATAAGAGATATAGCACAAATCTCCAATTAACATCCGATTCCTGGACATTGGCTCCATTTAATTTCATCTCACTTAATACCGGATCGGATAAACAATGGCGAACGCAGTTTGTGATCTGGATAAAAAAAGACAATTTCACAAAATGAACCTTAAAGCGTTTACTGCCAGGATTTGATATATTTCACTTTTAGTTTACGACGACTTCATTTCCAGCGTTATTTGGTCGTGCAGCTGTCGGCTTTAGCTCCAAGCATCATTACGCCTCCTTTTTTAATTTGTGCTCTGTATGAATGGAGGGATATCTGCCATCAAACAAGTGCGAGGAACACGCCATAATTCAGTCTTTCTATGCAGTCTATGGTCATTGAAATGCACAGAATGTATGCTCCCCGAGGTACAGGTATGTAGGAGATAGCTATCAGCAGTGACAGGGCCCACAATGAGGGCTTCGTGTTCTCCAAGATGGCGTGGATTCAGAGAAGAGTATTTCCGTAGCTGGTTTTGCCGTGTGATTTGATCCTCTTTGTCATCTGTCATTCCAAACCAGTGGATTACAATCTGTATCTGTCCATGGAAATCTGATGACCGTTTGGCGAGAAATTGGAAAAGATCCTACAGTAGTCAGGACAAACATGCACATACTTATTATACTACAGTATATACACGAAGATACAAACACACATCCAACAGACGTTCTGTGGAGCAGATTGACAACCACATACAGATGTTTCCATCCTTTATTCTTGGCTCAACATTTCCCAAGATATTGGGAGATGTTTATGCTATATGTGTCTAGGTGTGGCCACCCAGTGGTTGTGATGTGAATTGCAGTCGTCTGTGTTTACCAGCTGTAACATGAATGGGTTGAACCGCTTCCCGCCCAGGGACTGAGTGGGGCTTTAAAGATGGCGCTTGTTTGTGGCAGGCGCCATAGCCACTGGGTGCCTGCTGTTTGAAACATCAGACACCCGCTGCTAATGTATGAAATCCATGATAACGTCGATTGCATACATTTAATCCCTTAGATGCCATGGTCAAACGTGACCATGGCATCTGGGAGCGCTAAAACCCAGAGGTGCGCGCTTCCAGGTATGCGCCTTCTCCCCCTAGCGGGGATGGGGGGAACCCAATGGTGGGTGCGGCAGCCTCAGTGCTCTGGGTGATCTGAGGCTGCCACACATTAGTTCTTATGGAGAGGGCTCCATGGGGACATAGTGTAATCCTCACAGCATCCAGTGCTAATGCATTGGAGTCTATGAGAGAAGCTGGAGTCTGTGAGGATTACATTATGTTCCCATAATGTATGTATTTTCTTATTGCTTATTGGGGAAAGTTTGGTGACTTCAATTTTTATAGATTTTTTTAGATTTTTTTAAAACTTTTTTTTAATACTTTTGCATAGGTCCCATAAGGAACTTTAATAAGCAAGCAATAAGAAAATATACTTTATGGGAGTCATCGTGTGTGAAAACACCCGTACTATTAAAATATAAAAAATATTTATCCCATATGGCAAACTGTGAAATGGAAAAAAAGTCTAAATGGCCGATTTGCCTTTTTTTGGTCGCTTCACCTCCAACCAAGATTGAAAATTGAATAAACCTCTGGGGGTTAAAAGAGTTAAAGGGAGTCTTTCACCTAAAATGACCATTATAGAACACTAACCCCATGATCTGCATTATAGTCCCCATATTGGAATGCTACTTACCGTATAGCTGTCCGTCGCTTATTTTCTCTAAAAAACACTTTTATTCAATATGTAAATTAGATTCGCAGCGCCTGCGCACTTCATTCCCCATTATGGGCAGTGGCGTTTAATGCGCATGTGCCGGCCCGTACATCTAGCCGGCCTTGTGCCTCTGCCCATAATGGGGAATGAAGTGCGCAGGCGCGGCGAATCTTGTGAGCGGAGCTTGCGCTGGATTCCTGAAGAACCTAGGGCGGGACAGAGGGGTGAAAAGGGAGGGGTTTCATATGAAAAGCGACGAGGGGCCTGGACACTGGCCGCTTGCACGCCGTCCCTGAACCTTATTTACATATTGAATAAAAGTGTTTTTTTGTGAAAATAAGCGACGGACAGCTATACGGTAAGTAGCATTCCAATGTGTGGACTATAATGCAGATCATGGGGTTAGTGTTCTGTAATGGTCATTTTAGGTGACATTGCATGACATTTCCAGTTTTGGAGCACAACATCACAATGCACATCACATGTGTTCCACAATATGTGCAATGACATACAAATACACAAAGTGCACCTGCACACACATCACAGTGCACAAACGCACACGACACACACATTGCGCACACGCACACATAGTGGACAAACACACTACACAGTGCACACGCACATGCAAATGCACACATAGTGGACAAACACACTACACAGTGCACACGCACACATAGTGGACAAACACACTACACAGTGCACACGCACATGCAAATGCACACATAGTGGACAAACACACTACACAGTGCACACACACATGCAAATGCACACATAGTGGACAGACACACTGCGCACACACACAATGTAATGCATACAAATACATACACATACACATAGTACATAGGGTCTTGAAGGTGGATGAGATGGCATGAACATTTTGAGCACTGGTTTGACCTTGGAGCCAGTACCATTCCAGGGCTTACAGGTAATGGAGACATACTGCACCTGTCGCCTGGTTTTGCTTTAACACCAAGGTCTTAATGATGGTGGTCAGGAGGTCTTATGACTTGTGGTCTTACAAGTTCTCTGGAAATCCATCATCAGACCATGTGATCCTCAATAATAGCTTGGTTATAGCCGTAATCAACAGGAACATCCAAAACTGATGCGATGATACATAGGAAGCCGAGGAACTCGCTTAACCTCTGAAATCTCAGATGACAGAAGATTCGTCTTTCTAAGCATGGAAAAATATCTTCTTGTGCCCATCACTGAGCCTTCCCTGATGTCAAGGTGTAGTGTTAACTGTAGAGCAAGAAGAACAAGAGTGATCAGCACCCTCACCATCCCCCTAATTCTCATCATCATCTGTGATGTCCTCCTAATGAATCTCCTCCAGGTCATATTTAGGAACAACAATCTGTTCTGATAAATGTCCATTCCATTTCCTGGACACAGAGCGCCAAATCCTCTGTATAGAAATAGATTTGAAATTGAATACAATGTTGGCTACCTGCAGCCACCACTAGGGGGAGCTTCAGAGCTTTAATATTGAATCCAATATATGCAGCTCAGCTCCCCCTAGTGGCCAAAACATTATCATTTAAATCTTCTGTGCAATAATGTGTGACTTTCCAATTCACTCACCGCTTTTGTTAGCGGGCGAGGATTTGTGGGAGAGGAAGGGTTTAAGTTTTTTGCACATTAGTGAACTTTTAAGCTACAAAAGATCTACAGACCTGCTCACTGCAGCATAGGTTTCATTTTCTGGCTTAAAAGCAGTCTAAGATTAGCAACATTTATTAAAAGTTGGTGAGTTTTACTCCAGTACACAATTTTGTCAGACTAAAGAAGTCTGATTATCAATATGTCCAATCATTTGTTCTCCTTGGTGATATGTTACCTACAACACATAGCGTGCCTTGTAGAGTCCTCTTACATGGTCCGATACTTTGCTAATAACATACACTGGTCGGAAATATACAAGTCGATTGATGCTTGTTTCAAATGTCTTTCACACAGACTGATGCTGAGGGAAAGGGGGATGAATGATCGCTATTATGATCATTCCTCCCCCGTTGTCTTTGATTGTTGTTGGCAGCGTATCTCATGTTCACACAGGGCCAAGAAATGGATTTAGGTGACACATGGACGATAACGATCACCCGACAAGTAAGTGGTTTGCTCACTTGTCAGGAGATTATCAGCACCTTTAAGGGGATTCCGAGATTCTGATATTGATGACCTATCCTCAGGACAGGTTATCAATATTGATGAGGGTCTGACACCCAGGACCCTCACCTATCAGTATTTTAAGGCGGCCATGATATTTTGGTTAGGGCCACAGCCTCCTCGCATGTTACCAAGCACAGCGCCATCTACTGGATAGTGGCCATGTGAACAATGAATGTTAGACAGAGGTCATCAATATCAGAATCTCAGTAATCCGCTTAAAGGGATTCTGTCACCAAGTTTTGGGCTATAGAGCTGCGGACATGCACGGCTAGATCGCTGCTAGCATGTCCGCAATATATCTGTCCTATAGGGCTGTGTGGTTTTAATTTCTTTAAAAAAGGATTTTATAGATATGTAAATGAGTCTTGTATGTGTCCATGGGGCTGTAGTAACCTTCCTGGTGCCCAGCCACGCCCGCCTGTGAAGGAGCCCAGCACCGCCTATGTCCTCCGAATCTCCTCCTTTCATCAACTATAGATTGCCGTAATCTCGCGATGCGCGAGCTCGCGCATACGCAGTGCCGGTATAGTGTTCCTTCCCTGTGCTGGCATCAGCCTCAGGGAAAGAACTGCGCATGCGCGAGCTCGGGCATCGCGAGATTACGGCAATCTATAGTTGATGAAAGGAGGAGATTCGGAGGACATAGGCGGTGCTGGGCACGGCTGGGCACCAGGAAGGTTACTACAGCCCCTTGGACACATACAAGACTCATTTACATATCTATAAAATCCTTTTTTAAAGAAATTAAAACCACACAGCCCTATAGGACAGGTATATTGCGGACATGCTAGCAGCGATCTAGCCGTGCATGTCCGCAGCTCTATAGCCCAAAACTTGGTGACAGTATCCCTTTAACATGGGCTGGCTATCAGGATCGGGTGCTTGCATGAAGGACCTTTAGGCAGGACTTTATCGTTGAAAGAAAAGGGGTGGGCAGATAAGTAGCTGTCACTATGTCACAATGTTGCCAGCTGGCATCCAATCAGGTTCTCCCCTATGTATAAGGACAGTTACTTTGTTACTGTGTTTCTTTTAACTTTCTTTTCCTTCAACTTTTTTTCGCTTTCCCAAAAAAAAAAAACTGTTTGCTTTGCCGAAAAGAATCAGCATTGTTCTGTTTAATCACTGTGGACGTCTGCCAGCCCCCGGGGGGTTAAGAGCATGTGGATTGGAACAAGTGCAGAAATTGTAAAAATTAAAAGTATCAAGTTCAACTAAATGAAACCTAAAAAAAAACTCCAGCAATGCAACATTTAATCGTTTCCATGGCCCCCTGGCTGTTGTATTTTTCCACTCTGGTTCGTCTACCTGAATATGTCTTCTAGCAAGGAAGAGCTCTTCTTAAAGGTTATGTACACCTCCGGGGGCAATTTTTTTTAATGATTGCATTTTACTCATTTTGGGCTAAAAATATTTTTTTCGCTTGGTCTTTATTAAATATAGTGAGCCATTCTGTCACGAAGGGTTAACTGTTTTTGTAGCTGTGTGAACCGCACGTTTTACTTTCACTTTGTGCCGGTCATCTAATAAACCTTGTCTCTAAATTAATAAGTAGAGATGAGCGGCAGGGGCAATATTCGAATTTATGATATTTCGCGAATATTTAGTAGAATGTTCGTCATATATTCCCGAATTCGCAAATTCAAGATTATTTTCTTGATCGCGAAAAATCTGCAATGTAATATTCGCGTAATGCGCGCAAAATACAGGCGTGGGTCACTATAGCTACATTTTTCAAGCTGCTAGAAGTTTCCTGAGACTGGAGAAAATGGTTGGCACGGCAGAACATTACAATACGGTAGCTTTATATGTAGATAGAGTGCTCCAATATATTCGCGATTGCGCAAATCGACACTAGTGATGCGAATATTTTGGCGCAATACGTGCAACTTCACATTTTAACAGGTCTGACTACATATTACTGAACTTGTGACATCACAGCACTATGTCTGTAGCATGTATGTATGGACAGCAGAACCTATCAGCTACACTATATCACTATCTAATAGAGATGGCCTTGCGGTTCACCCGGCGGTCGTTTTGTGGCAAACTTTGCGTGTTCGCGATTCGCCGAACATGCGAACATATGGAGATATTCACGCCCGCTGTATTCTTTTACATTGTGAAGAACTTTGACCCATGACACATCCATCAGGTGGGACAGGACAGCCAATTGAGAAGTTTCAGCACATGGACACATCCCCTACCTTATAAATAAACCTGATTTGGCCGCCATTTTACATTCAGTGTTTTGCTAGTGTAGGGAGAGGTTGCTGTGTGGATCAGGGACAGGCTGTTAGGGACACCAAATGCTAGCTAATAGTGCCACAAAAGTCCTTTTTAAGGACTGATATAGGTGTGTAAATCACAGAAAAAAATGCACCAAACGGATATGCCACTGACTATACTAGCTGGTCATACAAGCAGGTATTAAAAGCTGAGACTTTTGCCAATATATTCCAGTCTTGCTTTATTCACATTGCATTAGTTGTCCTGAGAGCAACGGAGCGGGGCGCAGCATAGCGCAGTGTAACTTGACTTAGGGGGAAGTTGAAGGCAGACAAAGGGTTAAGGTTTATGGTGGGTTAGGGGTTGGGTTAGGAATTTCGCGGGCATTATATATGCCTGGGGGAGGAGTCACCGTTCACCGGCGTGCAGGGATTTGTCACGGTTAGTCGCATTATGGCTTCTGTGGAAGATTTAGTTTTGGCTGTGAGGGCTGCTGCTGAGCGGCATGGGCATGACTGGCTGCAGGATTGTTTGAGGGTGGCTTTATCGGGTCCGGCCGGGCCCCCTGCGGCACCTGCAGTCAGGCTCAGTGCCAGGAGATCTGCGCCTCCGGAGCACTTGAGCCCCGAGGCTACCCCCCGTGTGCGGCGGCGCTTAAGGAGCCCCGTTAGGGACCCTCCGCTGGCGCTGGCTGGGGCTGCTGCTGTTACCCCTTGCCGGCGCAGCGGGAGGAATCCTGCTCGGCGCCGGGCACTGGCGGGAGAGGGACATGCTGCTCCGTGTCCCTCGTCCTCGGCGCGACAGAGGGGGAGAAGTTCCAGAGCGGTGTCTCCCTCTCCAGTGCGTTCTGGTGGGGAGCGAGCCGGCGGTCGGATCTTACCTTCCCGGCCCGCAGGTAGGGTCCGGTCTGGGCGAACAGTGGAGTGTGCGGCCTCATCGGCGGTTGGTGGGGGCCTGTCCAGGAGCGCAGCTGCTGTGAGGGATGTGGGGGCGCCGCGGCCTGCATCTGCTGGCCGGCGGCAGTCTGCGTCTGCTCAGCCGAGGAGTTCAAGGAGAGAAACAGCGACACCGGTGGCCGGCGGCGGTACTGCAGGTCTAGCAGTTGGAGAAACAGCGACACCGGTGGCCGGCGGCGGTACTGCAGGTCAAGCAGTTTCACAAGCGCTGGCTGTGGATTCTGGGTTCGAGCCCCCCATGGTGCAGCAGAGGTGTGTGACGGCGGCTTCAGGTCTAGGTGCGGCTGCCGGTTTTCCTCCCGGCGGGCCTGGACGGTCAGAATTATGTCCTGTTGGTGGAGGTGCGCGGAACAGGCGGCCATCTGGAGGTGGGCCAGGCGGCTGCGTGGACGGTGACTTGCGGCCAGGTCGGGTGGACGCTGGTCGTGGCCCCCAGGACTATGGTGCCTTTGAGGAGGGCGAAGTAAGTTTGGACGAAGGGGAGGCGGACGGCGGCCTTGACGATCCGGCGGGTGCCGGTCCTTCCTCAGCATCGACGTGGACGGCAGGATCTGCAGGACGGTCGGCGGCTACTGGGGGGTCGTCCCAGGGACAGCCAGGTGAGCAAACTTCGTGTCAGCAACGGACCCTTTGCGGGTCGGGGTCAGGGGGTGATTGGGGGGGGCTGGCTGGGTCTGAGGGTTTAGTACGGGATTTTATGTCGGGGATGCTATCGCTGGTGGCGCGTTTGGGTTCGGGTGCTGACACGTCCCCGGCGGCGGTGTGGTCACCTGCGCCGGTGGTTGGAGGGGGTGTGTGTGCTAGGGCGGAGGTCGTTGAGAGCGCGCCGGCTGTCACGGCGGGTGCTTTGGTGGGGGAGACGGCGGTGTCTGGTGGTGGTGGGGGCCGGGCGTGCGATGATGTCAGGATGGCGGATTCAGCTAAAGGTGAAGTGTATGTTTGCTTTGAAGGGCCTTTGGGGGCGCATTTGAAGGTTGAGGTCAGGGAAAGGATCTGGCGGGGGGAGTATGTTGAGATATTCTCATTGCTGCCGTTGGAGAAGTTTAATTTGGAGAGGGGTAGGCCGGAGGAAAGCAAAAAGGAGGAGGAGGAGAAGCGGCGGTATAGGTTGATTCCGCGGACGTTTTCGAACTGGCTTCAGGCTTTTGCGATATTCGCGAGTGTGGTGGGGGAGAAGGCGCCGGAGAATTGTTCGGCTTTATTTTGTTACATGGATGCGATTGGGGAGGCTTATAGGACATATGGCGGGGTGGCTTGGCTCCGCTATGATGAGCAGTTTAGGCAGAGAAAGGCAGTGCGAACGAGTATCCGGTGGGACCATAAGGATATTGGTTTGTGGATGCGGCTTATGTCGGCTCCAAGGGGTGTTGGCCAGCCCTTTCGGTCCGTTGCCGGGGGTTCCTCGGCGTCAGATGTCTCCAGTGGAAATAGGAAGGGGTGTTGTTGGCAGTACAATGAAGGTTTCTGTAGGTACCTTGCCGATTGCAAGTTCAAGCACGAGTGTTCCGGTTGCGGGGGGTCCCACAGTCTGTCTCGGTGTTTTAAGCGCGGGAAGGGCAGAGGGTTTGAAGTTGCGCACAAGGGGGGCGACTCCCGTGATGGTAGCAGAGATGGTCCCGTGGCTAAAGATTTACCCAAATAGGGAGGCTGCGGAATTGTTGTTGAGGGGTTTTAGGGACGGTTTTGTAATCCCGTGTGCTTCAGTTCGGGTTGAGGTGGCGACTCGCAATTTGTCTTCTGCCTTGCGCCGACCGGAGGTGGTTGCGGAGAAGATTGGTAAGGAGGTGGCTGCGGGGAGAATTGCTGGCCCGTTTTCTGAATGTCCTTTGCGGGATTTGTGGGTGTCCCCTCTCGGGTTGGTCCCTAAGAAGGAGCCGGGCAAGTTCAGGCTTATTCATCACCTGTCGTTTCCCGCGGGGGGTTCGGTCAATGATGGTATTAGCGAGGAGTTATGTTCGGTGTCGTATACGTCTTTTGATGAGGCGGTACGGTGGGTACGTCGCTTCGGTCAAGGGGCTTTGTTGGCAAAAACGGATATTGAGGCTGCGTTTCGTTTGTTGCCCATTCATCCGGATAGTTTTCATTTGCTGGGTTTTAAGTGGGAGGGACAGTTTTATGTTGATTGTTGCTTGCCGATGGGTTGCGCTATTTCATGTTCGCTGTTTGAGACGTTTAGCTCCTTTTTGGAGTGGGTAGTTAAGCAGGAAGCGGGTTGGACTTCGGTGTTGCATTACCTTGACGATTTTTTTAATTTTGGGACCGGCAGGGTCGAGGGTTTGCTCGATGTTGTTGCGGACGATGGAGCGGGTGGCGGCCAGGTTTGGTGTGCCGTTGGCGCCTGAAAAGACTGAAGGGCCGGCTACGACGGTCAAGTTTTTGGGGATTGTGATCGATAGTGTGGCAATGGAATGTCGCTTGCCTGAGGATAAGGTGGCGGACTTGTTGTGTGAGGTGGTTTTTCTGAGAAGGGCTAGGAAGGTACAGTTGCGGCGGGTGCAGTCCGTCTTAGGCAAGTTGAACTTTGCTTGTAGAATCCTACCAATGGGTCGTGTTTTTTGTAGACGCTTGGCCATGGCTACGGCTGGTGTCTCTGTGCCTTTTCATTTCTTGCGTTTGTCAGCTGATGTGAGGGCGGATTTGGCGGTTTGGGAGCGTTTTTTGGGCGAGTTCAATGGTCGGTCAGTGTGGATGGAAGGCCCTGTGTCTAATGCTGATTTGGAACTGTTTACTGATGCGTCAGGGTCATGTGGTTATGGAGCATTTTGCCAGGGGCAGTGGTGTGCGGGCCCTTGGCCTGAGGAGTGGAGAGCGGCAGGTTTATTGGGCAATTTAGCTTTGTTGGAATTGTTCCTAATCGTGTTGGCTACGGAATTGTGGGGGGGCTTGCTCTTGAACAAACGAGTGCGATTTTGGTGCGATAATTTGAGCGTTGTGCAGGCGGTTAATAGGCAGTCGGCTAATTCCCCTCCAGTGTTGCGTTTGCTGCGTCATTTGGTTCTGCGGGGTTTGCGGCTGAATGCCTGTTTTGTAGCTGTGCATGTTCCTGGTGTTGAAAATTCTATTGCTGACTCACTTTCTCGGTTTCAGTGGGATCGTTTTCGCAGGCTGGTGCCGGACGCGGAGGCGGAGGGTCTTTCTTGTCCTCAGTGGCTCTGGAGCGTGGCCTTGGGGTCTCCTCAGATTTGATCAGGCGGTCTGTGAGTAGGGGTACGTGGTCGGCATATGCGTCTGTGTGGTCTCAGTGGGAGAGGTTAATCGAGCAAGTGGGTGGCTGTGGGGAGTTGGAGGATTTTCAATCCTTATTGTTGTATTATGTGGGGGTGTCGTTCAGTTCGGGCGTGTCTTTTTCGGTAGCCTCTAAGCGGGTGGCAGCAGTGGCTTTTTGGTTGCGCTTGCGGGGTCAGCCGGATGTGTCTAGGAGTTTTTTGGTGCGGCAGGCTTTAAAAGGGTACCGGCGTAGTGTTACGAGGCTGGATGCTCGTCGTCCGGTTTCATTTGCGGTGTTGCAGAAGTTGTGGGAACAGGCGGGGGTGGTGTGTTCGTCTGTTTTTGAAGTGAGTTTGTTTAGGGCTGCTTTTTCTTTGGCTTTTTTTGGTGCTTTTCGGGTCTCGGAGTTGGTGTCTAGGAGTCGGTTGTTAGGGGGCGGTTTGTTACGCGAAGACATTTCCTTTTGTGAGGATGGGCTGTGTTGCGTGTTGCGCAGGTCTAAGACTGACCAGGGGGGCAAAGGGGTGAGGATTGTGTTGCGTGCATTGAGGGGGTCGGTTTTGTGTCCGTTGACGTGTGTGGAGGAATTTTTGCGGGTTCGGCCTGATGTTCCGGGATCTTTATTGATGCATAGGGATGGTTCGGCATTGTCTCGTTTTCAATTTGTGGCTGTTGTGAGAGAGTGACTGGAAAAGTAGTAGCGAATCGTTATATTTCCCCTAGGTTTCTTTCATATACCATGTACTATGCTACAGGAGGTGGATATCTCAACTAGGAAACTGGGTGAGATATCAGAAATCCAGGAAAAGCTGGTCTGCCTTAGCAAAACAGTTTGCTGAGGACTTTGGTAAATGGTGTTGTCGGGCCTGGATTTAATGGAATGAGGATGCAGGTTGGTAGTGGGGCTCCTCATTCCCTTCCTGTCCAGAACGGGTTTCATATAGAGCTCTCAGCCAGGTGATGGATCTCAGCTCGTTTCTGGGCTATAAAGGTTTGCACGATGAGCATGTCTGGGTGGGGACTGGTTGAACTGACTGGCTTTCACCATTGCTGCTGAAATCTGCTAAAGCAACAAAAGGACACTGTGAGTTTATTTTGAATTGTGTCGTGTGGCTGGTAGTAGGCCGCCCGTATAGAAAGGGTCATTTTATGTTTAGTTAGTGCTCAGCCGAGCAGGAATTTATTTTGTATCTTTGCCTGAATGTAAAGGCCTTATATTTTGTTTGTGGACGAAAATAAAGAAAACAGGCAACCCCTGTGTGAACTGTGCCATTGTGTCACTGTCTCTGACTGCTGTGCCCCCTACTAGTGAGCTAACCCCCACATATGGTGGAGGATGCGGGCAGCCAGGTTAACAGCAAACCCTAAGAAGTGTGCTTTAGGTCTTGAGGAAGCACGTTATCTAGGGTATATAATTGGGAGAGGTGTAATAAAACCTCAAGTGAATAAGGTAGAAGCCATCCAAGATTGGCCCAGGCCCTTAACCAAAAAACAAGTGAGAGCCTTTTTGGGAATTGTGGGGTATTACCGTAGGTTTATCCCAAACTTTGCTAGTGTAGCAGTACCCTTGACAGACCTCACTAAGGGAAGTAAGTCGGCCATGGTAAAATGGAGCACAGAAGCTGAGAGTGCATTTCAGGAGTTAAAGTCGGCCCTTTGTAGACAACCAGTGTTGATGACCCCAGATTTCAAAAAGGTGTTTACTGTACAGACTGATGCCTCTGATGTTGGTTTAGGGGCAGTCCTGTCACAGGAGGTTGGGGGAGAAGAACACCCCGTGACATACTTGAGTAGAAAACTTACTCCTGCGGAGAAAAATTATAGTATTGTTGAACGGGAATGTCTGGCAATTAAATGGGCTCTAGAGACTCTAAGATATTACTTGTTGGGTCGACAGTTCAGGTTGGTGACAGATCATTCCCCCCTTACATGGATGAGTCAGGCCAAGGAGAAAAACGCGAGAGTCACAAGGTGGTTTCTGACTTTACAAAACTTTAAATTTTTGGTTGAGCACAGGTCAGGCAAACTGCAAGGGAATGCCGATGCCCTATCCAGAACACACTGTTTGGTGAGTAAAAGTGTTCGGCCCCACAGGTTCGAACAAAGGGGGAGGGTATGTGAGAGAGTGACTGGAAAAGTAGTAGCGAATCGTTATATTTCCCCTAGGTTTCTTTCATATACCATGTACTATGCTACAGGAGGTGGATATCTCAACTAGGAAACTGGGTGAGATATCAGAAATCCAGGAAAAGCTGGTCTGCCTTAGCAAAACAGTTTGCTGAGGACTTTGGTAAATGGTGTTGTCGGGCCTGGATTTAATGGAATGAGGATGCAGGTTGGTAGTGGGGCTCCTCATTCCCTTCCTGTCCAGAACGGGTTTCATATAGAGCTCTCAGCCAGGTGATGGATCTCAGCTCGTTTCTGGGCTATAAAGGTTTGCACGATGAGCATGTCTGGGTGGGGACTGGTTGAACTGACTGGCTTTCACCATTGCTGCTGAAATCTGCTAAAGCAACAAAAGGACACTGTGAGTTTATTTTGAATTGTGTCGTGTGGCTGGTAGTAGGCCGCCCGTATAGAAAGGGTCATTTTTAGGGATGAGCGAACTCGAACTGTATAGTTCGGGTTCGTACCGAATTTTGGGGTGTCCGTGACACGGACCCGAACCCGGACATTTTCGTAAAAGTCCGGGTTCGGGTTCGGTGTTCGTCGCTTTCTTCGCGCTTTTGTGACGCTTTCTTGGCGCTTTTTGAAAGGCTGCAAAGCAGCCAATCAACAAGCGTCATACTACTTGCCCCAAGAGGCCATCACAGCCATGCCTACTATTGGCATGGCTGTGATTGGCCAGAGCACCATGTGACCCAGCCTCTATTTAAGCTGGAGTCACATAGCGCCGCCCGTCACTCTGCTCTGATTAGCGTAGGGAGAGGTTGCGGCTGCGACAGTAGGGCGAGATTAGGCAGATTAACTCCTCCAAAGGACTTGATTAACTGATCGATCTGCAGCTGTGGATCATTGAGCTGCTGATCCTCAATTGCTCACTGTTTTTAGGCTGCCCAGACCGTTTGTCAGTCACATTTTTCTGGGGTGATCGGCGGCCATTTTGTGTCTTGTGGTGCGCCAGCACAAGCTGCGACCAAGTGCATTTAACCCTCAATGGTGTGGTTGTTTTTTGGCTAAAGCCTACATCAGGGTGAAGCTGTCACACCAAGTGCATTTAACCAGCAATAGTCTGTTCATTTTTTGGCCATATACAAAATCAGGGGCAAGCTGCGCCTGTCACCAAGTGCATTTAACCCTCAATGGTGTGGTTGTTTTTTGGCTAAAGCCTACATCAGGGTGAAGCTGTCACACCAAGTGCATTTAACCAGCAATAGTCTGTTCATTTTTTGGCCATATACTAAATCAGGGGCAAGCTGCGCCTGTCACCAAGTGCATTTAACCCTCAATGGTGTGGTTGTTTTTTGGCTAAAGCCTACATCAGGGTGAAGCTGTCACACCAAGTGCATTTAACCAGCAATAGTCTGTTTATTTTTTGGCCATATCCCAGTCTAATTCTGTCACTAAATCCATACCGGTCACCCAGCGCCTAAATACTAGGCCTCAAATTTATATCCCGCTAAATCTGTCCTTAGTGCTGTAGCTGGGCGAGTTATTTAGTGTCCGTTCAAGCACATTTCTTGTTCTGGGTTGAAATACAATTCCCAATTTAGCAATTTCATAATTTAGTGGTTTCTGCTATATCAGAGCTATTTGAAATCTATCCCTAAAAGGGTATATAATATTCAAGGTGCACATTGGGTCATTCAGAATAACTTCACACACACCCGCTACTGTGTATTTCCAAGTCTAATTCTGGCACTAAACCCATACCTGTCACCCAGCGCCTAAATACTAGGCCTCAAATTTATATCCAGCTAAATCTGTCCCTAGTGCTGTAGCTGGGCGAGTTATTTAGTGTCCGTTCAAGCACATTTCTTGTTCTGGGTTGAAATACAATTCCCAATTTAGCAATTTCATAATTTAGTGGTTTCTGCTATATCAGAGCTATTTGAAATCTATCCCTAAAAGGGTATATAATATTCAAGGTGCACATTGGGTCATTCAGAATAACTTCACACACACCCGCTACTGTGTATTTCCAAGTCTAATTCTGGCACTAAACCCATACCTGTCACCCAGCGCCTAAATACTAGGCCTCAAATTTATATCCCGCTAAATCTGTCCTTAGTGCTGTAGCTGGGCGAGTTATTTAGTGTCCGTTCAAGCACATTTCTTGTTCTGGGTTGAAATACAATTCCCAATTTAGCAATTTCATAATTTAGTGGTTTCTGCTATATCAGAGCTATTTGAAATCTATCCCTAAAAGGGTATATAATATTCAAGGTGCACATTGGGTCATTCAGAATAACTTCACACACACCCGCTACTGTGTATTTCCAAGTCTAATTCTGGCACTAAACCCATACCTGTCACCCAGCGCCTAAATACTAGGCCTCAAATTTATATCCCGCTAAATCTGTCCTTAGTGCTGTAGCTGGGCGAGTTATTTAGTGTCCGTTCAAGCACATTTCTTGTTCTGGGTTGAAATACAATTCCCAATTTAGCAATTTCATAATTTAGTGGTTTCTGCTATATCAGAGCTATTTGAAATCTATCCCTAAAAGGGTATATAATATTCAAGGTGCACATTGGGTCATTCAGAATAACTTCACACACACCCGCTACTGTGTATTTCCAAGTCTAATTCTGGCACTAAACCCATACCTGTCACCCAGCGCCTAAATACTAGGCCTCAAATTTATATCCCGCTAAATCTGTCCTTAGTGCTGTAGCTGGGCGAGTTATTTAGTGTCCGTTCAAGCACATTTCTTGTTCTGGGTTGAAATACAATTCCCAATTTAGCAATTTCATAATTTAGTGGTTTCTGCTATATCAGAGCTATTTGAAATCTATCCCTAAAAGGGTATATAATATTCAAGGTGCACATTGGGTCATTCAGAATAACTTCACACACACCCGCTACTGTGTATTTCCAAGTCTAATTCTGGCACTAAACCCATACCTGTCACCCAGCGCCTAAATACTAGGCCTCAAATTTATATCCCGCTAAATCTGTCCCTAGTGCTGTAGCTGGGCGAGTTATTTAGTGTCCGTTCAAGCACATTTCTTGTTCTGGGTTGAAATACAATTCCCAATTTAGCAATTTCATAATTTAGTGGTTTCTGCTATATCAGAGCTATTTGAAATCTATCCCTAAAAGGGTATATAATATTCAAGGTGCACATTGGGTCATTCAGAATAACTTCACACACACCCGCTACTGTGTATTTCCAAGTCTAATTCTGGCACTAAACCCATACCTGTCACCCAGCGCCTAAATACTAGGCCTCAAATTTATATCCCGCTAAATCTGTCCTTAGTGCTGTAGCTGGGCGAGTTATTTAGTGTCCGTTCAAGCACATTTCTTGTTCTGGGTTGAAATACAATTCCCAATTTAGCAATTTCATAATTTAGTGGTTTCTGCTATATCAGAGCTATTTGAAATCTATCCCTAAAAGGGTATATAATATTCAAGGTGCACATTGGGTCATTCAGAATAACTTCACACACACCCGCTACTGTGTATTTCCAAGTCTAATTCTGGCACTAAACCCATACCTGTCACCCAGCGCCTAAATACTAGGCCTCAAATTTATATCCCGCTAAATCTGTCCTTAGTGCTGTAGCTGGGCGAGTTATTTAGTGTCCGTTCAAGCACATTTCTTGTTCTGGGTTGAAATACAATTCCCAATTTAGCAATTTCATAATTTAGTGGTTTCTGCTATATCAGAGCTATTTGAAATCTATCCCTAAAAGGGTATATAATATTCAAGGTGCACATTGGGTCATTCAGAATAACTTCACACACACCCGCTACTGTGTATTTCCAAGTCTAATTCTGGCACTAAACCCATACCTGTCACCCAGCGCCTAAATACTAGGCCTCAAATTTATATCCCGCTAAATCTGTCCTTAGTGCTGTAGCTGGGCGAGTTATTTAGTGTCCTTTCAAGCACATTTCTTGTTCTGGGTTGAAATACAATTCCCAATTTAGCAATTTCATAATTTAGTGGTTTCTGCTATATCAGAGCTATTTGAAATCTATCCCTAAAAGGGTATATAATATTCAAGGTGCACATTGGGTCATTCAGAATAACTTCACACACACCCGCTACTGTGTATTTCCAAGTCTAATTCTGGCACTAAACCTATACCTGTCACCCAGCGCCTAAATACTAGGCCTCAAATTTATATCCCGCTAAATCTGTCCTTAGTGCTGTAGCTGGGCGAGTTATTTAGTGTCCGTTCAAGCACATTTCTTGTTCTGGGTTGAAATACAATTCCCAATTTAGCAATTTCATAATTTAGTGGTTTCTGCTATATCAGAGCTATTTGAAATCTATCCCTAAAAGGGTATATAATATTCAAGGTGCACATTGGGTCATTCAGAATAACTTCACACACACCCGCTACTGTGTATTTCCAAGTCTAATTCTGGCACTAAACCCATACCTGTCACCCAGCGCCTAAATACTAGGCCTCAAATTTATATCCCGCTAAATCTGTCCTTAGTGCTGTAGCTGGGCGAGTTATTTAGTGTCCGTTCAAGCACATTTCTTGTTCTGGGTTGAAATACAATTCCCAATTTAGCAATTTCATAATTTAGTGGTTTCTGCTATATCAGAGCTATTTGAAATCTATCCCTAAAAGGGTATATAATATTCAAGGTGCACATTGGGTCATTCAGAATAACTTCACACACACCCGCTACTGTGTATTTCCAAGTCTAATTCTGGCACTAAACCCATACCTGTCACCCAGCGCCTAAATACTAGGCCTCAAATTTATATCCCGCTAAATCTGTCCTTAGTGCTGTAGCTGGGCGAGTTATTTAGTGTCCGTTCAAGCACATTTCTTGTTCTGGGTTGAAATACAATTCCCAATTTAGCAATTTCATAATTTAGTGGTTTCTGCTATATCAGAGCTATTTGAAATCTATCCCTAAAAGGGTATATAATATTCAAGGTGCACATTGGGTCATTCAGAATAACTTCACACACACCCGCTACTGTGTATTTCCAAGTCTAATTCTGGCACTAAACCCATACCTGTCACCCAGCGCCTAAATACTAGGCCTCAAATTTATATCCCGCTAAATCTGTCCTTAGTGCTGTAGCTGGGCGAGTTATTTAGTGTCCGTTCAAGCACATTTCTTGTTCTGGGTTGAAATACAATTCCCAATTTAGCAATTTCATAATTTAGTGGTTTCTGCTATATCAGAGCTATTTGAAATCTATCCCTAAAAGGGTATATAATATTCAAGGTGCACATTGGGTCATTCAGAATAACTTCACACACACCCGCTACTGTGTATTTCCAAGTCTAATTCTGGCACTAAACCCATACCTGTCACCCAGCGCCTAAATACTAGGCCTCAAATTTATATCCCGCTAAATCTGTCCTTAGTGCTGTAGCTGGGCGAGTTATTTAGTGTCCGTTCAAGCACATTTCTTGTTCTGGGTTGAAATACAATTCCCAATTTAGCAATTTCATAATTTAGTGGTTTCTGCTATATCAGAGCTATTTGAAATCTATCCCTAAAAGGGTATATAATATTCAAGGTGCACATTGGGTCATTCAGAATAACTTCACACACACCCGCTACTGTGTATTTCCAAGTCTAATTCTGGCACTAAACCCATACCTGTCACCCAGCGCCTAAATACTAGGCCTCAAATTTATATCCCGCTAAATCTGTCCTTAGTGCTGTAGCTGGGCGAGTTATTTAGTGTCCGTTCAAGCACATTTCTTGTTCTGGGTTGAAATACAATTCCCAATTTAGCAATTTCATAATTTAGTGGTTTCTGCTATATCAGAGCTATTTGAAATCTATCCCTAAAAGGGTATATAATATTCAAGGTGCACATTGGGTCATTCAGAATAACTTCACACACACCCGCTACTGTGTATTTCCAAGTCTAATTCTGGCACTAAACCCATACCTGTCACCCAGCGCCTAAATACTAGGCCTCAAATTTATATCCCGCTAAATCTGTCCTTAGTGCTGTAGCTGGGCGAGTTATTTAGTGTCCGTTCAAGCACATTTCTTGTTCTGGGTTGAAATACAATTCCCAATTTAGCAATTTCATAATTTAGTGGTTTCTGCTATATCAGAGCTATTTGAAATCTATCCCTAAAAGGGTATATAATATTCAAGGTGCACATTGGGTCATTCAGAATAACTTCACACACACCCGCTACTGTGCATTTCCAAATCTAATTCTGTCACTAAACCCATACCTGTCACCCAGCGCCTAAATACTAGGCCTCAAATTTATATCCCGCTAAATCTCTCGTTACCGCTGTCCTGTTGTGGCTGGGAAAGTTATTTAGTGTCCGTCAAAGCACATTTTTTGTTCTGGGTTGAAATACAATTCCCAATTTAGCAATTTCATAATTTAGTCGTTTCTGCTATATCAGAGCTATTTGAAATCTATCCCTAAAAGGGTAGATCATATTGAAGGTGCACATAGGGTCATTCAGAATAACTTCACACACACGCTTCTGTGCATTTCCAAGTCTAATTCTGTCACTAAATCCATACCGGTCACCCAGCGCCTAAATACTAGGCCTCAAATTTATATCCCGCTGAATTTGAATACAATACATTGGGCCAAATAATATATTTGTTGTTGTGGTGAACCATAACAATGAGAAAAACATCTAGTAAGGGACGCGGACGTGGACATGGTCGTGGTGGTGTTAGTGGACCCTCTGGTGCTGGGAGAGGACGTGGCCGTTCTGCCACATCCACACGTCCTAGTGTACCAACTACCTCAGGTCCCAGTAGCCGCCAGAATTTACAGCGATATATGGTGGGGCCCAATGCCGTTCTAAGGATGGTAAGGCCTGAGCAGGTACAGGCATTAGTCAATTGGGTGGCCGACAGTGGATCCAGCACGTTCACATTATCTCCCACCCAGTCTTCTGCAGAAAGCGCACAGATGGCGCCTGAAAACCAACCCCATCAGTCTGTCACATCACCCCCATGCATACCAGGGAAACTGTCTCAGCCTCAAGTTATGCAGCAGTCTCTTATGCTGTTTGAAGACTCCGCTGGCAGGGTTTCCCAAGGGCATCCACCTAGCCCTTCCCCAGCGGTGAAAGACATAGAATGCACTGACGCACAACCACTTATGTTTCCTGATGATGAGGACATGGGAATACCACCTCAGCATGTCTCTGATGATGACGAAACACAGGTGCCAACTGCTGCGTCTTTCTGCAGTGTGCAGACTGAACAGGAGGTCAGGGATCAAGACTGGGTGGAAGACGATGCAGGGGACGATGAGGTCCTAGACCCCACATGGAATGAAGGTCGTGCCACTGACTTTCACAGTTCGGAGGAAGAGGCAGTGGTGAGACCGAGCCAACAGCGTAGCAAAAGAGGGAGCAGTGGGCAAAAGCAGAACACCCGCCGCCAAGAGACTCCGCCTGCTACTGACCGCCGCCATCTGGGACCGAGCACCCCAAAGGCAGCTTCAAGGAGTTCCCTGGCATGGCACTTCTTCAAACAATGTGCTGACGACAAGACCCGAGTGGTTTGCACGCTGTGCCATCAGAGCCTGAAGCGAGGCATTAACGTTCTGAACCTGAGCACAACCTGCATGACCAGGCACCTGCATGCAAAGCATGAACTGCAGTGGAGTAAACACCTTAAAACCAAGGAAGTCACTCAGGCTCCCCCTGCTACCTCTTCTGCTGCTGCCGCCTCGGCCTATTCTGCTGCTGCCGCCTCGGCCTCTTCCTCCGCCTCTGGAGGAACGTTGGCACCTGCCGCCCAGCAAACAGGGGATGTACCACCAACACCACCACCACCACCTCCGTCACCAAGCGTCTCAACCATGTCACACGCCAGCGTTCAGCTCTCCATCTCACAAACATTTGATAGAAAGCGTAAATTCCCACCTAGCCACCCTCGATCCCTGGCCCTGAATGCCAGCATTTCTAAACTACTGGCCTATGAAATGCTGTCATTTAGGCTGGTGGACACAGACAGCTTCAAACAGCTCATGTCGCTTGCTGTCCCACAGTATGTTGTTCCCAGCCGGCACTACTTCTCCAAGAGAGCCGTGCCTTCCCTGCACAACCAAGTATCCGATAAAATCAAGTGTGCACTGCGCAACGCCATCTGTGGCAAGGTCCACCTAACCACAGATACGTGGACCAGTAAGCACGGCCAGGGACGCTATATCTCCCTAACTGCACACTGGGTAAATGTAGTGGCAGCTGGGCCCCAGGCGGAGAGCTGTTTGGCGCACGTCCTTCCGCCGCCAAGGATCGCAGGGCAACATTCTTTGCCTCCTGTTGCCACCTCCTCCTTCTCGGCTTCCTCCTCCTCTTCTTCCACCTGCTCATCCAGTCAGCCACACACCTTCACCACCAACTTCAGCACAGCCCGGGGTAAACGTCAGCAGGCCATTCTGAAACTCATATGTTTGGGGGACAGGCCCCACACCGCACAGGAGTTGTGGCGGGGTATAGAACAACAGACCGACGAGTGGTTGCTGCCGGTGAGCCTCAAGCCCGGCCTGGTGGTGTGTGATAATGGGCGAAATCTCGTTGCAGCTCTGGGACTAGCCAATTTGACGCACATCCCTTGCTTGGCGCATGTGCTGAATTTGGTGGTGCAGAAGTTCATTCACAACTACCCCGACATGTCAGAGCTGCTGCATAAAGTGCGGGCCGTCTGTTCGCGCTTCCGGCGTTCACATCCTGCTGCTGCTCGCCTGTCTGCGCTACAGCGTAACTTCGGCCTTCCCGCTCACCGCCTCATATGCGACGTGCCCACCAGGTGGAACTCCACCTTGCACATGCTGGACAGACTGTGCGAGCAGCAGCAGGCCATAGTGGAGTTTCAGCTGCAGCACGCACGGGTCAGTCGCACTACAGAACAGCACCACTTCACCACCAATGACTGGGCCTCCATGCGAGACCTGTGTGCCCTGTTGCGCTGTTTCGAGTACTCCACCAACATGGCCAGTGGCGATGACACCGTTATCAGCGTTACAATACCACTTCTATGTCTCCTTGAGAAAACACTTAGGGCGATGATGGAAGAGGAGGTGGCCCAGGAGGAGGAGGAGGAGGAGGAGGAAGAGGGGTCATTTTTAGCACTTTCAGGCCAGTCTCTTCGAAGTGACTCAGAGGGAGGTTTTTGGCAACAGCAGAGGCCAGGTACAAATGTGGCCAGCCAGGGCCCACTACTGGAGGACGAGGAGGACGAGGATGAGGAGGAGGTGGAGGAGGATGAGGATGAAGCATGGTCACAGCGGGGTGGCACCCAACGCAGCTCGGGTCCATCACTGGTGCGTGGCTGGGGGGAAAGGCAGGACGATGACGATACGCCTCCCACAGAGGACAGCTTGTCCTTATCCCTGGGCAGCCTGGCACACATGAGCGACTACATGCTGCAGTGCCTGCGCAACGACAGCAGAGTTGCCCACATTTTAACCTGTGCGGACTACTGGGTTGCCACCCTGCTGGATCCACGCTACAAAGACAATGTGCCCACCTTACTTCCTGCACTGGAGCGTGATAGGAAGATGCGCGAGTACAAGCGCACGTTGGTAGACGCGCTACTGAGAGCATTCCCAAATGTCACAGGGGAACAAGTGGAAGCCCAAGGCCAAGGCAGAGGAGGAGCAAGAGGTCGCCAAGGCAGCTGTGTCACGGCCAGCTCCTCTGAGGGCAGGGTTAGCATGGCAGAGATGTGGAAAACTTTTGTCAACACGCCACAGCTAACTGCACCACCACCTGATACGCAACGTGTTAGCAGGAGGCAACATTTCACTAACATGGTGGAACAGTACGTGTGCACACCCCTCCACGTACTGACTGATGGTTCGGCCCCATTCAACTTCTGGGTCTCTAAATTGTCCACGTGGCCAGAGCTAGCCTTTTATGCCTTGGAGGTGCTGGCCTGCCCGGCAGCCAGCGTTTTGTCTGAACGTGTATTCAGCACGGCAGGGGGCGTCATTACAGACAAACGCAGCCGCCTGTCTACAGCCAATGTGGACAAGCTGACGTTCATAAAAATGAACCAGGCATGGATCCCACAGGACCTGTCCGTCCCTTGTCCAGATTAGACATTAACTACCTCCCCATAACCATATATTATTGGACTCCAGGGCACTTCCTCATTCAATCCTATTTTTATTTTCATTTTACCATTATATTGCGAGGCTACCCAAAGTTGAATGAACCTCTCCTCTGCCTGTGTGCTAGGCCTAAATATATGCCAATGGACTGTTGCAGTGGTGGCTGACATGAAGCCTGATTCTCTGCTATGACATGCAGACTAATTCTCTGCTGACATGAAGCCAGATTGTCTGTTACGGGACCTCTCTCCTCTGCCTGGGTGCTGGGCCTAAATTTATGACAATGGACTGTTGCAGTGGTGGCTGACGTGAAGCCTGATTCTCTGCTATGACATGCAGACTGATTCTCTGCTGACATGAAGCCAGATTGTCTGTTACGGGACCTCTCTGCTCTGCCTGTGTGCTAGGCCTAAATATATGCCAATGGACTGTTGCAGTGGTGGCTGACGTGAAGCCTCATTCTCTGCTATGACATGCAGACTGATTCTCTGCTGTCATGAAGCCAGATTGTCTGTTACGGGACCTCTCTGCTCTGCCTGTGTGCTAGGCCTAAATATATGCCAATGGACTGTTGCAGTGGTGGGTGACGTGAAGCCTGATTCTCTGCTATGACATGCAGACTGATTCTCTGCTGACATGAAGCCAGATTGTCTGTTACGGGACCTCTTTCCTCTGCCTGTGTGCTAGGCCTAAATATATGCCAATGGACTGTTGCAGTGGTGGCTGACGTGAAGCCTGATTCTCTGCTATGACATGCAGACTGATTCTCTGCTGACATGAAGCCAGATTGTCTGTTACGGGACCTCTCTGCTCTGCCTGGGTGCTGGGCCTAAATTTATGACAATGGACTGTTGCAGTGGTGGCTGACGTGAAGCCTCATTCTCTGCTATGACATGCAGACTGATTCTCTGCTGACATGAAGCCAGATCCTCTGTTACGGGACCTCTCTCCTCTGCCTGGGTGCTGGGCCTAAATTTATGACAATGGACTGTTGCAGTGGTGGCTGACGTGAAGCCTGATTCTCTGCTATGACATGCAGACTGATTCTCTGCTGTCATGAAGCCAGATTGTCTGTTACGGGACCTCTCTGCTCTGCCTGTGTGCTAGGCCTAAATATATGCCAATGGACTGTTGCAGTGGTGGGTGACGTGAAGCCTGATTCTCTGCTATGATATGAAGACTGATTCTCTGCTGACATGAAGCCAGATTGTCTGTTACGGGACCTTTCTCCTCTGCCTGGGTTCTGGGCCTAAATTTATGAAAATTGACTCTTACAGTGGTGGGTGACGTGAAGCCTGATTCTCTGCTATGATATGAAGACTGATTCTCTGCTGACATGAAGCCAGATCCTCTGTTACGGGACCTCTCTCCTCTGCCTGTGTGTGTGCTGGGCCTAAATATATGCCAATGGACTGTTGCAGTGGTGGCTGACGTGAAGCCTCATTCTCTGCTATGACATGCAGACTGATTCTCTGCTGACATGAAGCCAGATTCTCTGTTACGGGACCTCTCTCCTCTGCCTGTGTGTGTGCTGGGCCTAAATATATGCCAATGGACTGTTGCAGTGGTGGCTGACGTGAAGCCTCATTCTCTGCTATGACATGCAGACTAATTCTCTGCTGACATGAAGACAGATTCTCTGTTACGGGACCTCCCTCCTCTGCCTGGGTGCTGGGCCTAAATATATGCCAATGGACTGTTGCAGTGGTGGCTGACGTGAAGCCTCATTCTCTGCTATGACATGCAGACTAATTCTCTGCTGACATGAAGACAGATTCTCTGTTACGGGACCTCCCTCCTCTGCCTGGGTGCTGGGCCTAAATATATGCCAATGGACTGTTGCAGTGGTGGCTGACGTGAAGCCTCATTCTCTGCTATGACATGCAGACTGATTCTCTGCTGACATGAAGCCAGATTCTCTGTTACGGGACCTCTCTCCTCTGCCTGTGTGTGTGCTGGGCCTAAATATATGCCAATGGACTGTTGCAGTGGTGGCTGACGTGAAGCCTCATTCTCTGCTATGACATGCAGACTAATTCTCTGCTGACATGAAGACAGATTCTCTGTTACGGGACCTCCCTCCTCTGCCTGGGTGCTGGGCCTAAATATATGCCAATGGACTGTTGCAGTGGTGGCTGACGTGAAGCCTCATTCTCTGCTATGACATGCAGACTAATTCTCTGCTGACATGAAGACAGATTCTCTGTTACGGGACCTCCCTCCTCTGCCTGGGTGCTGGGCCTAAATATATGCCAATGGACTGTTGCAGTGGTGGCTGACGTGAAGCCTCATTCTCTGCTATGACATGCAGACTGATTCTCTGCTGACATGAAGCCAGATTCTCTGTTACGGGACCTCTCTCCTCTGCCTGTGTGTGTGCTGGGCCTAAATATATGCCAATGGACTGTTGCAGTGGTGGCTGACGTGAAGCCTCATTCTCTGCTATGACATGCAGACTAATTCTCTGCTGACATGAAGACAGATTCTCTGTTACGGGACCTCCCTCCTCTGCCTGGGTGCTGGGCCTAAATATATGCCAATGGACTGTTGCAGTGGTGGCTGACGTGAAGCCTCATTCTCTGCTATGACATGCAGACTAATTCTCTGCTGACATGAAGACAGATTCTCTGTTACGGGACCTCCCTCCTCTGCCTGGGTGCTGGGCCTAAATATATGCCAATGGACTGTTGCAGTGGTGGCTGACGTGAAGCCTCATTCTCTGCTATGACATGCAGACTGATTCTCTGCTGACATGAAGCCAGATTCTCTGTTACGGGACCTCTCTCCTCTGCCTGTGTGTGTGCTGGGCCTAAATATATGCCAATGGACTGTTGCAGTGGTGGCTGACGTGAAGCCTCATTCTCTGCTATGACATGCAGACTAATTCTCTGCTGACATGAAGCCAGATTCTCTGTTACGGGACCTCTCTCCTCTGCCTGTGTGTGTGCTGGGCCTAAATATATGCCAATGGACTGTTGCAGTGGTGGCTGACGTGAAGCCTCATTCTCTGCTATGACATGCAGACTAATTCTCTGCTGACATGAAGACAGATTCTCTGTTACGGGACCTCCCTCCTCTGCCTGGGTGCTGGGCCTAAATATATGCCAATGGACTGTTGCAGTGGTGGCTGACGTGAAGCCTCATTCTCTGCTATGACATGCAGACTAATTCTCTGCTGACATGAAGACAGATTCTCTGTTACGGGACCTCCCTCCTCTGCCTGGGTGCTGGGCCTAAATATATGCCAATGGACTGTTGCAGTGGTGGCTGACGTGAAGCCTCATTCTCTGCTATGACATGCAGACTGATTCTCTGCTGACATGAAGCCAGATTCTCTGTTACGGGACCTCTCTCCTCTGCCTGTGTGTGTGCTGGGCCTAAATATATGCCAATGGACTGTTGCAGTGGTGGCTGACGTGAAGCCTCATTCTCTGCTATGACATGCAGACTAATTCTCTGCTGACATGAAGACAGATTCTCTGTTACGGGACCTCCCTCCTCTGCCTGGGTGCTGGGCCTAAATATATGCCAATGGACTGTTGCAGTGGTGGCTGACGTGAAGCCTCATTCTCTGCTATGACATGCAGACTAATTCTCTGCTGACATGAAGACAGATTGTCTGTTACGGGACCTCCCTCCTCTGCCTGGGTGCTGGGCCTAAATATATGCCAATGGACTGTTGCAGTGGTGGCTGACGTGAAGCCTCATTCTCTGCTATGACATGCAGACTGATTCTCTGCTGACATGAAGCCAGATTCTCTGTTACGGGACCTCTCTCCTCTGCCTGTGTGTGTGCTGGGCCTAAATATATGCCAATGGACTGTTGCAGTGGTGGCTGACGTGAAGCCTCATTCTCTGCTATGACATGCAGACTAATTCTCTGCTGACATGAAGCCAGATTCTCTGTTACGGGACCTCTCTCCTCTGCCTGTGTGTGTGCTGGGCCTAAATATATGCCAATGGACTGTTGCAGTGGTGGCTGACGTGAAGCCTCATTCTCTGCTATGACATGCAGACTAATTCTCTGCTGACATGAAGACAGATTCTCTGTTACGGGACCTCCCTCCTCTGCCTGGGTGCTGGGCCTAAATATATGCCAATGGACTGTTGCAGTGGTGGCTGACGTGAAGCCTCATTCTCTGCTATGACATGCAGACTAATTCTCTGCTGACATGAAGACAGATTCTCTGTTACGGGACCTCCCTCCTCTGCCTGGGTGCTGGGCCTAAATATATGCCAATGGACTGTTGCAGTGGTGGCTGACGTGAAGCCTCATTCTCTGCTATGACATGCAGACTGATTCTCTGCTGACATGAAGCCAGATTCTCTGTTACGGGACCTCTCTCCTCTGCCTGTGTGTGTGCTGGGCCTAAATATATGCCAATGGACTGTTGCAGTGGTGGCTGACGTGAAGCCTCATTCTCTGCTATGACATGCAGACTAATTCTCTGCTGACATGAAGCCAGATTCTCTGTTACGGGACCTCTCTCCTCTGCCTGTGTGTGTGCTGGGCCTAAATATATGCCAATGGACTGTTGCAGTGGTGGCTGACGTGAAGCCTCATTCTCTGCTATGACATGCAGACTAATTCTCTGCTGACATGAAGACAGATTCTCTGTTACGGGACCTCCCTCCTCTGCCTGGGTGCTGGGCCTAAATATATGCCAATGGACTGTTGCAGTGGTGGCTGACGTGAAGCCTCATTCTCTGCTATGACATGCAGACTGATTCTCTGCTGACATGAAGCCAGATTGTCTGTTACGGGACCTCTCTCCTCTGCCTGGGTGCTGGGTAGTGTTGAGCGCGAATATTCGAAAAGCAAATTTTTTTCGCGAATATCGCAACTTCGCGATTTCGCGAATATTTCGAATATAGTGCTATATATTCGTAAAAACGAATATTCGTTTTTTGTTTTTCCCCCCCCCCCCCACAAAATTACAGTACACATATAATTGATTGTTTCCCAAAGGTCCAACAGCTCAGATCTTACTCACATTGCCTAGAAAGTGATTGAGGCGCGAATCTTCGTAAGGCGATTTTATTAGCGCACATGCGAATATCGGCACGTCCCAGAACAGAGGCAAAGGGCTTTGCATTCATACATTAGTGAATTGAGTTGCAAATCTTCGTAAGGCGATTTTATTAGCGCACATGCGAATATCTACACTTGTCCCAGAACAGAGGCAAAGGGCTTTGCATTCATACATTAGTGATTGAATTGAGCTGCGAATCTTCGTAAGGCGATTTTATTAACGCAAATGCAAATATCTACACTTGTCCCCAGAACAGAGAGGCAAAGGCCTGTGCATTCATATAGTATAGCACCATATTCGCGAATACGTAGAACTTCGTAAAATTCGATTAACGAAAATTCGTATTTTTTATTTTACTTTCCACCTTACAGATTACATTGATCTGTACTCTGTCAACTACTGTCATCACCCCCCACTGTATCTCGATTGATTCCCAAAAGTCTCACATTCCCTAGAAAGTGATTGAGGTGCGAATCTTCGTAAGGCGATTTTATTAGCGCACATGCGAATATCTACACTTGTCCCAGAACAGAGGCAAAGGGCATTGCATTCATACATTAGTGATTGAATTGAGTTGCGAATCTTCGTAAGGCGATTTCATTAGCGCACATGTGAATTTTGCATAGCATATGTATTATGCGATGCGAAAATTCAAATTATCGCATATGCGAAATAATAACGAATTTGAATAATCGCGAATATTTTACGAATATTCTTTCGAATATTCACAAAATTTCGCGAATTCGAATATGGGACATGCCGCTCAACACTAGTGCTGGGCCTAAATTTATGACAATGGACTGTTGCAGTGGTGGGTGACGTGAAGCCTGATTCTCTGCTATGACATGCAGACTGATTCTCTGCTGACATGAAGCCAGATTCTCTGTTACGGGACCTCCCTCCTCTGCCTGGGTGCTGGGCCTATATATATGCCAATGGACTGTTGCAGTGGTGGCTGACGTGAAGCCTGATTCTCTGCTATGACATGCAGACTGATTCTCTGCTGACATGAAGCCAGATTGTCTGTTACGGGACCTCTCTCCTCTGCCTGGGTGCTGGGCCTAAATATATGCCAATGGACTGTTGCAGTGGTGGCTGACGTGAAGCCTCATTCTCTGCTATGACATGCAGACTAATTCTCTGCTGACATGAAGACAGATTCTCTGTTACGGGACCTCTCTCCTCTGCCTGGGTGCCGGGGCCTAAATATCTGAGAATGGACTGTTCCAGTGGTGGGTGACGGGAAGCCAGATTCTCTGCTATGGAACCTCTCTCCAATTGATTTTGGTTAATTTTTATTTATTTAATTTTTATTTTAATTCATTTCCCTATCCACATTTGTTTGCAGGGGATTTACCTACATGTTGCTGCCTTTTGCAGCCCTCTAGCTCTTTCCTGGGCTGTTTTACAGCCTTTTTAGTGCCGAAAAGTTCGGGTCCCCATTGACTTCAATGGGGTTCGGGTTCGGGACGAAGTTCGGATCGGGTTCGGATCCCGAACCCGAACATTTCCGGGATGTTCGGCCGAACTTCTCGAACCCGAACATCCAGGTGTTCGCTCAACTCTAGTCATTTTATGTTTAGTTAGTGCTCAGCCGAGCAGGAATTTATTTTGTATCTTTGCCTGAATGTAAAGGCCTTATATTTTGTTTGTGGACGAAAATAAAGAAAACAGGCAACCCCTGTGTGAACTGTGCCATTGTGTCACTGTCTCTGACTGCTGTGCCCCCTACTAGTGAGCTAACCCCCACACTGTTTTTCGGAAATGTTTGTCGGCCGCGGGTTTCCCTGCTCTGGAGTTTGCGTCTCATTCTTTCAGGATTGGTGCGGCGACTGAGGCGGCTAGGTGGGGTTTGGGCGAGGAAGCTATCAAGCGGATAGGGAGGTGGGAATCTGCGTGTTATCGTTCGTATATTCGTCCTCACCTGTTGTAACCTGTGGTTGTAATTGTTGGCATTTGTCATGTTGTTTTCTAGTCGGCAAGTCTGATCGTCTTGTTTTTTAGGTGCTTCACCGTGTTTGGCGTGGATTCTTGGACATTCCTACGTTCATTGGGGAGCCATGCGTGCGGATGTGAGAAGGAACGGCAGGCAGTTGGGTTTTCTATCAGATGAGTTGCAAATTCGGTGGATTGGTTTGCGGGGGTTGTTATGGGGACGGGTTCTTCAAGAATTCCATGCGTCAGTTGCTTTGGACAGGGCACCGGATATTTTGGTTTTGCATGTGGGGGGCAATGACTTGGGGGTGCGTAGTTCTAGGGAAGTGATTCGGGATATAAAGTTGGATTTGTTGCGGTTGTGGTGTGATTTTCCGGGGCTGTTGGTGGTGTGGTCGGAGGTGGTTGCTCGGAGGGTTTGGCGCTTGGCGCGGTCGGTTGTCCGGATTAATAAGGCTAGGGCGAAGCTGAATAAGGAGGTGGGCCGCTTTGTGCGGCGGCATGGCGGCATAGTGGTGCGTCACCGAGAATTGGAGGCGGCTTCGCCTCAGTTCCTTAGGGATGACGGGGTTCATCTCAATGATGTGGGTATCGACATGTGGGCCCTGGGGCTTCAGGAGGGATTGGAGACAGCTTTGAGGGTGTGGCAGGACGCCCATAGGTGAGGTTTCACCTAAGGTCGTTGGTGGCAGGTTAACCGGAGGGTCCTGGAAGGCAATTCAAGGCTTAATAGGTGCATGACAAGTTGGAGGGTGCATCGCATGAGGATCGGTAAGCTGGTGGTTGGGGCCCCTGTTTGGCAAAATGGGCCACAGGGGTAGATGGAATTAGAATTGGCGGATTCGTGCCCTTGGGTCGGTGACCGCGGCCAAGGGTAAGGTGGTATGAAAATGGAGGGAAGAGTGAGGAGAATGGCTTGCCTTGTTGCCTTCTAGGATCCTATTAGTATTTCAAAGTTTGGAATGTTGTCATGTATTTTGATATGCTTTTGATATGTTTTCTGTGTTTTATTATTTGGTGAATTATGTAAATGTTTAATAAATTGGGCCGAGTAGGCCTCTTTATCCAAGTAGGTATTCCTGTGTCTTATTGGGGAAGGGTAGTTAGTAGGGAAGGTTTAGTGGATGACTGAAATTATCTTCCATCCTATTAAGTCATGCTATGCGGTTGTGTGGAAGCTTGGCTGTGAGCTGGATTTCATCACCTTCAGACTGTGTTCACACCATAGTTAGCGTAGTGGTAGGACCCTTGCCATGCTGAGAGACCGTGACGCGGTGCATGATGGGCTCCGATGTGTTCCTGACAGGAATATATTGGCAAAAGTCTCAGCTTTTATTATCTGCTTGTATGACTAGCTCGTATAGTCAGTGGCATATCCGTTTGGTGCATTTTTTTCTGTGATTTATATAATTACATTTTCATCCGCACAATGCTCTGTTTTGTGTAGGATGCCTTTGTGGTGCATGTGGACCGCGCCGGCATCCTCCATTGTACGCATTTTTTTGCTGGGGATGGTCGTTTGCTGCGGTCCACATGCGGTGGGACTGCTCCCCCAATGAGAAACACGCTACAGTGTTTGGGGTTTGAGCAGTTCCCCCATATTTGCCACTATATTTCAGTGATTTTGTTTTATATGTATTGAATGTGCCTTTACCTGGCATTTAAACATTCTTTTGCACCTGGTATCCTCCATCACACGGTCTGATATGGTTATTCATGCAGCTTCCACTGACTGCTGTAGAGAGGGAGATGCAAGTGCAGTGTGCACGGCTACCCTTAAAGCTGACACTGGGCCACTGCTAAAGGATCAAAGACAGTGTCAGATAGGTAATGTGATATGTACCTGATGTTTTGTGGCTTTATTTTAGTTTAAACTCATTGCAAGGCTTAATCAAGGGGTTAAATTCCATCCTTTGGAGATAGTCTCCAGAAAGAGGTGGGTCCTAACCACTGGACTTGGCTCTTTTCTGGGGAGTGGGTTAGTTTGAGAGAATTGATTCAAGTGTGAGCAGCTTCCAGCTATCCTCAGTTCTGTGGCATACACAGTCAGAATTTGGGACCCAGGGAGGATTCCAGAGAACCCATAAGACCAGGGCCGTCTTTAAAGGGAGTCTGTCACCACATTTTAGCATGTTAGACCGTTAAAATAGGGTTATGTGATCCAGCCAGAACATAAAAACGGTACCTTTGTGGTAGAAAACTGACTTTTCAATTTGCAGAAAACGAACTTATAAGATTATCTTCTGAGCCCTCTCAAGTGCCCAGGGCGGTCTCTCAATCCTCGGAGCCCCAGGCAGGCACCTCCTAAACGGCTGATAACTCCGCCCTCCGTGCGCCTCTGCCCGCCCGTTTACTCCCCTCCCCTGTCCCTTTCCACTGCGGCTGTGCGGTACAAATCGTAGCGGGCGCATGCGCAATAGGTATTGCGATGCCCTGCCAGGAGCGGGCATCGCATTGCGCATGCGCCCGCTACGATTTGTACCGCACAGCCACAGTGGAAAGGGACAGGGGAGGGGAGTAAACGGGCGGGCAGAGGCGCACGGAGGGCGGAGTTATCAGCCGTTTAGGAGGTGCCTGCCTGGGGCTCCGAGGATTGAGAGACCGCCCTGGGCACTTGAGAGGGCTCAGAAGATAATCTTATAAGTTCGTTTTCTGCAAATTGAAAAGTCGGTTTTCTACCACAAAGGTACCGTTTTTATGTTCTGGCTGGATCACATAACCCTATTTTAACGGTCTAACATGCTAAAATGTGGTGACAGACTCCCTTTAACAAGGGGCAAAAGGGGCAGCTGCCCAGGGCCCAGTTGCTCCTGGGGGGCCCAAGGTAGCTGCCTCTTGAGCCCTGCTAGCCACTGCCCCGGGTGTCAGGCTGTCAGCTTCATAGGGGGTGCTGCCATGCCATGCCTGCCGGCACTCCAGGCAGCGTACTGTGGGAGCTGTGATTCTCTAGGACCTTAGATGACATCATCACCATGTGACCAGTAACCTAGCAATATTACTGGTCACATGGCTATGAGGTCATCAAAGGTCCTTTCTTTTTACCAGGAGTGTTGCTGCAGGAGAAGTTTGTCTTAACTGTGGAGCTTTTTTTGTGAAGATTACATCAGGAAAAGGTGACAGGGGCTGTTATGCTAATATACTGTAAGCTACTGTATATTGTGGGGTGCTGTATATTGTGGGGGACTGTATACTGTAGGGTGCTATACAGCTCTACTGTATACTATGGTGGGCTGTATACTGTGGGGGGCTGTATACTGTGGGGTACTGTATACTGTTGGGGGCTGTATATTTTGGGGTGCTATACTGCTCTACTGTATACAATGGGGTGCTGTATACTGTGAGGTGCTGTATACCATGTGGTGCTGTATACTGTGGGTGCTGTATATTGTGGAGTGCTATACTGCTCTACTGTGTGGTGCTGTATACTGTGAGGTGCTGTATATTGTGGTGTGCTATACTGCTCTACTGTATACTGTGAGGTGTTATATACTGTGGGGTGCTGTACACTGTGGGGTACTGTATAGTGTGGGGTGCTATACTGCATACTGTATAGTGTGGGGTGCTGTATAGTGCGAGGTGCTTTATATTGTGGGGTGCTATACTGCTCTATTGTATACTGTGAGGTGTTGTATACTGTGGGGTGCTGTACACTGTGGGGTGCTGTATACTGTATAGTGTGGGGTGCTATACTGCATACTGTGGGTTGCTGTATACTATAGGGTGCTATACTGCATACTGTGGGGTGCAGTGTAACGCTAGGGTGAGCCGAGCCCCGGTCTCCTTCCTGCAGAGCGGTGCCCACTTCCAGCCTGAGCCCAGCTGCCCAGAGCACTGATCCTGAGCCGCTGGAGTCTTCAGAACTGGAAGTATTTACAGTCATTCACTGTACTCTACCAGGGGTGTGGATTTTTTGTGTGTGTTGTGGTGGAGACCGTGATTGTATGCTAAGTTGTGGGAAGGCGGGATCCAGGGGGCCCAAGTAAATTTTTGCCCAGGGTCCAATCGATATTAAAGACAGCCCTGCATGAGACCAAGGATAGAAGAGAACTATTGAAAAGGTAGAGCAGCCAAAAAGGAAGGTGCGTGGAAGTAGTCTGTGAAGGTAATGCACAATTAATGGATTCTGATAAAGGTGAGCGAAGCTTGTGGAATTCACAGCCCTTGCCTGGGCTGTTAAATATTTGCTATGGCACCACCTACTGTTCTGTAATTGTTATGGTGCCCCCTGCTGTTCCATACTTGTTATTTCACCCCTTCCTGTTCCATCTTATGTCACCCTCTGCTGTTCCCTACTTGTTAATGTGCCTACTGTTCTATAGTTTTTTATTGTGCCTCCTGGTGGTATATGCTTGTCACGTCACCCCCTGCGGTCCCATATTTGTTATGGCTCTCCCTGCTGTTACATATGTGTTATGGTGCCCCCTGGTGGTAAATACTTTTTATGGTGCAGCCTGCTGTTATATACTTTTTATGGCGCTCCCTGCTGTTAAATATGTGTTATGGTGGGCCCTGGTGGTATATACGTGTTACGGATCTCCCTGGGGCTCTTTTGATTCACCTAAGGCCTCATTCACACTCATCTTAGGCCTCATGCACACGTTTTTTCACTGTCAGTGATTTGGCTTCAGTGGTACGTGTCCGATTTTGCTTCAGTTGTGTTTCCTTGTGTCTTCCTATTTTTTTTGTCTGACAGGGGGAAAAAAAGAGAGGTTAATGAAAAGTGTAATTTTATTGCACCAAGGTCTTGTAGAAAAAAACGGACACGGACGCAGACACAAATGACATACCAGTTGTGCATCAGTTTTTTTTTGACGGACCCATTGACTTGAATAGGTCCGTCCTCTGTTTTCCACTGACAAGAATAGGACAGGTTATATTTTTTTGACGGACTGGAATCACGGATCACGGATCACGGACGCGGAAAAAAACGGAGGACTATCAGTTTTTTTTCACAGCTCTATAGAAATGAATGGGACATCCGCTAAACTGTGAAAAAAGACGAAACGGACGCGGATGCACACAACGGTCGTGTGCATGAGGCCTAAGGCAGCGATGGTGAACTTCTTAGAGACCGATTACCCAAACTGCAACCCACACCCACTTATTTATCTCAAAAGTGCCAACACAGAAATGTTACCTGACTACTACAGTCCAATACAGTATATCTTCCATGTTCTTTATCATTTAGCTATAATTGCGCTGCCTGTGCTGTTCATAGTGCACCCTGCGCTAATGAATGCCAGGAACAGTCTAAGGCATATTGGTACACCTTAGACTTTTTCCAGGGAGCGGATGCCCACAGAGAGGGCTCTGAGTAGTGTTGATCACAAATATTCTAATCGCAAATTTTTATCGCGAATATCGGCACTTCGAGAATTCTCGAAGATGTAGAATATAGTGCTATATCTTCGTAGTCGCGAATATTCTAGATTTTTTTTCATCAGTACCCACCTGCTTCTTTCTTGTGGGCCAATGAGAAGGCTGCAATGTCTTTGTCTGAGCTTAGCAACATCCCTAGCAACCAATAGGAAAGTTGCGTACCCCTTACTATATAAGTAAGTACTCAGGAAACTTCTAGCAGCTTAAAAAATTTTGCAAAAGTGAGCCACGCCTGTATTGCGCACGCAATACACGCATATTACATTGCCGATGTTTGCAATCGAGAAAATAATGACTGGAGATCACGAATTCGCGAATTTATGGCGAATATTATGCCAAAATTCTGCGAAGTATTGCGAAAACGAATATTGCCCATGCTGCTCATGACTAGCTCTGAGTGCCTCCTCTGGCACCCATGCATCAGGTTCGCCACCACTGACCTAAGGCGTCCATTGCTGGTAGATATACAAACTGAGCAGCTGCTTTACACACAGTTGGAGGAGGGATTCTTGCAGTTACAGGCAGCCGATAAGGGTCAGTGCACTAGACGAGGCCATAATAATTGTCATAGTGCATATTATTTGAAAATGATATGGTGATATTATGCTTGCAGTATTATCTTTGCACAGTATGGCAGTATTACTCAGAGTGAATTTATAATGAGCACGTTCTAAATCTAGTATACTGAGGGCCCCCTCTACTCTTGCTGCTCAAGGCCCCATTTTTATTTTTATCAAAGCTGCCCTGTCTGTGGTTGTCAAGCAGAGGATGAAGCTGACGTGATCCATCATTACCTTATTACTAAGGTCCCTTTATCTGGCCCAGCCTGTAGAGCATATCCCCCAGGATCTTCACCTTAAAGAGGACCTGTCGCCTCTCCTGACATGACTGTTTTAGTAACATCTATTCTTATGACTCTATATTGTGCCATTCCTCTATTATTCCTACTATAAGTTTATGAATGAGTTACTAGCCAACTGCAATAAAGATCCAGCTGGGTGTTACCAGTTGGGGTTGTGTCCCGGCAGGGTATGACACTATCCAATCAGTGCTGCCAGTGTCAGGCTGTTCAGGGACACACCCCAAACTGCTAACACCCAACTGGACCTTTATTGCAGACTGCTTGCAATTCATTCATTAACTTCTAATAAGAATAATAAAGGAATGGCACAAGATTGAGTTCTTATAAGATGGGGCATAAAAGTAGGCACCAAAATAGACTTGTGCCAGGTCCCCTTTAACTGGATTTTCCCCAACTTTCTAGTGTAATGGTGGAATTTAATAACCACGACAAACCCCTCTATCTGTCCATGTGTTTTTTTTAACCTCTTAATAAAGTAGCGCATCCTTGGCACCGATACAGCAAAGTTTCAACAGCTGCAACGTTTTACAAGCTGCACTTTAAATGTAAAGAAGAATGGATCAACATATTTCACAAAAAGATCCACTCGGCAAAGTTTGACAGGAGCGGGGGAGGGAATGGATGGAGAAGAGGTAGAGTGCTATTTTATAACTGTCTCTCAAACGGCTTCACTTTGTGCTATATGGGCACTATGAAAATGCCGTTATATGGAGGAAAAAAATAAGCTATTTGCTAAATTCTTCACTATGTAATCGTCCGAACGGTGCCAAAAGCATTGTGAGTAATTAGACTGTCTATACGCAAGATGGAAGGGGATGACGGAGCGGTTCTGCAGGTGAGAGCTTTTCCGCAGGACAGTGCCATAAGATTCTCAATAGTGATATTTGTTACAAGGAGACCGGCGCTTCTGTCCTGCCGAGGAATGAGGTATCTGTGTGCCTCCGTAAAATCGGGCACAAAATGCACAATGGATTTCCTCACATACGTAAGTACCATTCACCACAACGTATAAGATCTTGAAGGCTCTATGCTTCCTTATGTTTCTGTCACCTTTCCTAAATTAGAGGGTAGGGGGAGAGGAGGGAGATGCAGCTGAAGTTTTTTTCATTCTGTGTCTTGCTGTGCTGTGAGAGGGGAGGCTGATCTGATGGGAGAAGACAGGTGAATGGCTCACACTGCTGTGATGGGGATGTGTGGATAAAGGGGAAATGCTGAAATGGGAACATCAAATGTCAGATTAGAAGTGTCACGAAGAGGGTGCGGACCTGCTGTGTGATTAAACAGATTTGACTTGGGGCAACTTGTAAGTCCTCTTTTTCACTTTTTAACCCCTATACAATGATCTGGACGCTGCAGGGGAACCACCAGGCTGCTACATCTTAGAGTAGTCTCTGTTCAGTGACGGCTGACCCAGGCAGGTCAAGAGATAGGCTTCTTGTGCAGTAAGCCGGGTTGTGACTAATGCACACTGGCGCAAAATTAATAGTTTCTAGTTCGTGACGCAAATTGCAATGTGCGCAGGTTATAGTCTCAGAGCCCTTTAAGGTGTAATAACTCACGTACCAGGTGAGGAATGCCAGCGGGGGATAATGTCTCTGTATAGCAGATATGGCAGTGTCAACGGTGTCTCCTACCTTAGTACGGCTGGACTCCTGGATCCTGGCTCACTTGCAAAAAAATGGGAGTGTTGTTAATAGGAGTAATTAAGGAATGAATGAGATCCAAACAGGTAATATGATCCAACTTGTCTTTACTTAATGGGTGCAGCATAAATCCATATGAATGCAGCAATAGTCTTGGGTCCCAGCAGGTATTTGTCACGGAAGGTGTGCAGGAAACTAGAAAACACAAAATGAATATACGACTCACTGGATCCAAAACTAAGGAACAAAAAGGGAGAGCCCTGCATCAGACCTGGCTCTCTCCCTGACTGCTCAGCCTATGCGAAAATCCCAATGGTAGATGATCGCATATCCTCGTACCTCGACTGTATAACACTTGAACACCCTATAATAGTGAGGGGACACGACCACCGGCTCCCTACACTAGATACGGAGGGAGTCAGGGTCACCTGGGATCCAGCAAACAGAAAAACACAAATGAATGAACAAAACTTATCTTGTAGAAGACTCAGAAGTAGGAACAGCATACACACACTCCAGGAAGTTGTATAAACCGCAAAATGATGCACTATGGGAAAGGATTTAAAGGGATGCAATCAGTGCAACTACATGACAGCTGAGAGAGGCTAACGAGATGAGAAAATGAAAGCAAAACAAAGGAACCTCAAGGAGGAGGTTCTAGACATTTGTCAGAGCTTCTCAGATGTCTGGTGGTGACAGTATTGGCAATGTATGGCAGGGGTTAATGCCTCTTCTGCTTCTATACTATGTGCCTGGAGAATATGGCAGGTATCTATCTTCTGCTCTGTCTTCTGCTTGTAATGGGCCTGACTAGCTGAGGAGGGATTTGACTTCTCCTGGACTCTGGACATGAACTCACAGCTTGGCTCACAGGGAATGCTTCTTCCTGGAGATGGGTGGAGATGGCTGCTTTTCTTGTCAACCAGCTGAGGCTGATGGCTCAGGCTGGGAAGAGTGATCTTTGCCTCAGCCGAGGCTCGATCCTGTCTTGGGATCCCTGTTTCTGGGAGCTCCTACTAACACAGCCTTCCCCTAGCCGGGGTGACTGGTACACTCCCTAGAACTTTCTTTCCTCCCCATGAGGCAGGAAGTGGGAACATTTCACACCTCTTCAAAGAGGGGGGGGGAGCTAGATTGGAATGTACTATTCCAGTCTAGCTATGCTAAACTGTCTAAGCCTATGCTAAACACATTGCTGCCACATGCTGGTGTGCTTGGAAATCACAGCAATTATATGAAACAGGCATAGAAAATACATATAAGGGAAAATGCAATGTTAGATTACACAAGATGACAATACATATACACTTGACATATTGTAGCAGGGAGACAGAGTTTAGTGACATACTCTGGGATGTTACACTTGCACACGAACGATCCGGATTAGGTCCAGATGCGTTCACTGTGCATTTTCAGTCAGTTTTGTTTGCGATTGCGTTCAGGTGTTCAGTTTTTATTGCGCGGGTGAAATGTGCATTGATGCGTTATTCACGTTCGTCATAGAAAACGGAATGTTTACAAACAACATCTCTTAGCAACCACGCAGCTCCATTCACTTCTGTGGGGCCAGTGTTGCGTGAAAAACGCTGAATTTAGAACATGCTGCGATTTTCACGCAACACACAAGCCGGAAAAGTTTGGGTTCAAGTTTGGTGTTCGGGCATTTAATAAAAGTTGTTGAAAGGCTGCATGGCAGCCAATCAACAAGCTTTTAAGCTGTGTGCCCTTAGAAGCCATCACAGCTATGCCTACTAATGGCATGGCTGTGATTGGACGGTGCATCATGTGACCCAGCCTCTATTTAAGCTGGATCACGTGTAGCACCGCCCATCAGCTCTCAGTAGTGAAGGGACAGGAAGCCGGCAGCTGAAGTGAGGGATAGTGTTAGTGCGATTTTTTTTTTTTTTTTTGTGGGTGCAATACACCATCTTTGCACCCCTGACACAGAAAGATAATCATAAATCTGGCTGTTAATTCTGTGGGTGACCTACAGCAATTTTTTTTTTTAATTTTTTTTTTTTTTGTGTGGGTGCAAATCACCATTGTATTTTGTACCCCTGACATACAAATATAATAGTTAATCCGTCTGTTAGTTAGGTGCACGTCATATACTCATTTATTGCGTGAAGTACACCTGCACTGCATACGTGACAGGGTAAATAATGTAGTTAATCTGTCTGTTAGTTCAGTGGGTGACCTCAAAGAATGAGGAGAGCATCAAATAAGGGACGTGGCCCTGGTCGTGGTGGTGCTGGTGTTGGTGGAGCTCCTGTTGCAGGGAGAGAACATGATCGATCTGTTGCAGCTACACTCCCAAATGAAACACCTTCCTCAGGTGCACGTAGGCGACACAACATTCAGCGTTATTTTGGTGAGGCCAGAACAAGTAGAGGCTTTAGTAGATTGGGTGGCTGACAGTGCCTCCAGTTCCTTCACATTGTCTCCCACCTGGTCCCCTGCTGAAAGCACAGAGTTGGCACCTGCAGCCCCTGGGTATCTGTCCTTCACCTCACCCCCTTGCAAATCAGCCAAGCAGTTTGAGCCCCAAGTCATGCAGCAGTCTCTTGTGATTTTTGATGACTCTGCTGGCAGGGTTTCCGAGGGCCGTCCAAATAGACCTGCTCCAGAAGTGGAAGAGATTGAGTGCACTGATGTCCAACCACTTATGTTTCAGGATGTGGACATGGGGGGACCACCACAGCCCATCTCTGATGACGAAACACAGGTGCCAACTGCTGTGGCTTTCTGCAGTCTGCTGACTGACAAGGAGGGCAGGGGTGAAGAGTGGGTGGAAGATGATGTGGAGGAAGATGAGGTCCTAGACCCCACATGGAATCAAGGTCATTTGAGTAACGTGTGCAGTTTGGAGGAAGAGGCGGTGGTCACACAGCACCAGCCCCACAGCAAAAGAGGGAGCAGGGTGCAAAAGCAGAGTGGCCGTCCCCTAGCCAGTACACCTGCTACTGCCCACTGCACCTAGGGACTGAGCACACCAAAGCCAGCTCCAGGGAGTTTCCTGGCGTGGCAGTTCTTCGGACAATGTGCTCACGACAAAATGCGAGTGGTTTGCATGCTGTGCAATCAGAGCCTGAAGCGAGGCATAAATCTTCTAAACCTGAGCATCACCTGCATGACCAGGCATCTAAATGCAAAGCACAAGCTGCAGTGGAGTAAACACCTCAAAAACCACAAAAGTTCTCAGGCTCCTCCTGGTCCCTCTTCTGCTGCAGTCTCTGCCTCTTCCTCCTGCTCTGGAGTGACAGTGGCACCTGCCACCCCTGCCAAACAGAGGATATGGCAGCAACACCACCACGTCCGTCACCGTCACCAAGCATCTCCACAATGTCACATGGAAGCGTTCAGCTGTTCATCTCCCAAACACTGAAGAGAATAAGGAAGTACCCCCCTACCCACCCTCTATCCCTGGCCCTGAATGCCAGCGCTTCGAAATTCCTGGCCTTTAAAATGCTGTAATTCCATCTGGTGGTGATGGAGATTTTTAAAAAACTTATGGCGGTGGCTGTCCAACAGTACGTGGTTCCCAGCCGCCACTACTTTTCCAAGCGAGCCATCCCCGCCCTGCACAACCAAGTGGAGGACAAAATTAGGTGTGCACTGCGCAATGTCATCTGTGTCAAGGTCCACATAACCACCGATACGTGGACCAGTAAGCACGAGCAGGGACTTTTTATCTCCCTAACTGCACACTGGGTAAATGCAGTGGCGGCTGGGCCTGAGGTGGATAGCAGTTTGGCGCATGTCCTTCCGCCACAGAGGATTGCAGGACGTTTCTCTTTGCCTCCTCCTCCTACTCCACTTCCTCCTCTACAGCCTTCTCAGCTGGTCAGCGTAACACCTTCACCACCAACTTCAACACAGCCAGGGGGAAACAACAGCAGGCTGTTCTGAAACTCATCTGTTTGGGGGAAAAACCACACGCCGCGCAGGAGCTGTGGACGGGCATGGAACAACAGACCGATGAGTGGTTGGTGCCACTGAGCCTCAAGCCCGGCCTGGTGGTGTGGGATAATGGGTGAAATCTCGTAGCAGCTCTGGGCCTAGCCGATTTGACAGACATCCCTTGCCTGGCGCATGTGCTGAATTTGGTGGTGCAGAGGTTCCTGAAAAATTACCCCGATGTGTCAGAGCTGCTGCAGAAAGTGCGATCTGTCTGTGCGCGCTTTCGGCGTTCTCACCCTGCTGCTGCTCGCCTGTCTGCGCTGCAGTGTAACTTCGGCCTTCCAGCTCACCACCTCATATGTGACGTGCCTATAAGGTGGAACTCCACCTTGCACATGCTTGCCAGACTGTGCAAGTAGCAGCAGGCGATAGTGGAGTTTCAGCTGCAGCACGCACGGTCACTCTGCGGAACAGCACCACTTCACCACCAACAAGTGGGACGTGTGTGCCGTGTTGTGCTGTTTCGAGTACTCCACCAACATGGCCAGTGCCGATGACGCAGTCCTCTGCGTTACTATCCCACTTCTATGTCTCCTTGAAAAAACACTTTGGGCGATGACGGAAGAGGATGTGGCACAGAAGGAAGAGGAGGAGGAAGAGGGATCATTTCCACGGTTATCAGGCCAGTCATTCACAAGTGGCTCGGAGGGTGGATTCCTGCACCAACAGAGGCCAGGTACGCAATTGTCCAGCCACGGCACAATTCTGGAGGATGAGGAGGAGGAGGAGGATAATGAGGAGGAGGAACAGTGTTCACAGCAGGGTGGCACCCAAAGCAGCTCATGGGCATCACTGGAGCACGGCTGGGGGGATACAGAGGACACAGACGATACACCTTCCACAGAGGACAACATGTCGTTGCCTCTGGGCTGTCTGGCACACATGAGCGACTACATGCTGCAGTGCTTGCCTAATGACCGCCGAGTTGCCCGTATTCTAACTAGTGCTTGTTACTGGGTGGCCACCCTGCTGGATCCCCTCTACAAGGACAACGTGCTGTCCTTAATTCCGTCACTTGAGTGTGATCGGAACATGCACGAGTACAAGACCACGCTGGTAGAAACGCTGCTGATGGCATTCCCACCTGACACCGGGGGCTCAGTGGAAGCACAAGGCGAGGGCAGAGGAGGAGGAAGAAGTCGCCAACGCAGCTGGGGCACCGCCAGCACCTCAGAAGGGAAGGTAAGCATGGCCGAAATGTGGAAAAGCTTTGTCAGCACGACACAACAACCAGCACCACCAGCTGATATGGAACTTCTTAGCAGGAGGCAGCATTTCAGCAACATGGTGGAGCAGTATGTGTGCACACGCCTACACGTACTGACTAATGAGTCTGCCCCATTCAACTTCTGGGTCTCCAAATTGGGCACATGGCCTGAGCTGCTGGCCTGCCCTGCGGCAAGTGTATTGTCCGAACGTGTGTGTGGAGCAGTCTGTCCACAGCCAATGTGGACAAGCTCACATTCATTAAAATGAACCAGGCATGGATCCCACAGGACTTGTCCATACCTTGTGCAGAATAGACAAGTATACCGGCCGCACCCAGCCATTTTTATACTCCAGCGCACTTTCTCTTTGTTTTCTTTTTCATATTTCGCAATGTTTTGGGGTCTTCCCAAATTTATAAAAAACAAAAAATAAAATAAACTACAAAAATAGTGTTGGCTACCACCTCCTCCTCCTCCACCACCGCTTCCACCTACACTGCCACGACCTCCGCCTGCTAGTTCAAGATCATTATTTATGACTTTTTTAAAAAATTCTATGTTATTTTAATTCATTACCCTATCCACATTTGTTTGCAGGGCAATTGCCCTGCTCTTACCCCTATGTTGCTTCCTTTTGCAGCCCTCTAGCCCTTTCTATTACTATTTTAGAGCCATTTTAGTACCCCAAGTTCGGGTCCATATTGACTTCAATGGGGTTGGGGTCAAGTTCCGGTCACGAACCCGAACTTTGCGTCGAAGTTCAGTCAAACCCGGTGAACCCGAACTTCCAGGTGTTCGCTCAACCCTATTCCCGAACCTAAACTTTGACCCGAAGTTTGGCCAAACCCGGCGAACCCGAACTTCCACGGGTTCGCTCATCCCTAATCATCATGTTACAGCTCACAATAAATGCTGGTAAAGAGTTCTTATCAGTATACTAAGCTACAGACATGGATTACGTGCGTCTAATCTTTATCATTCATTATAGTTTTCCAATTGGTCTGTAAAAAGTGTTGGCTGTCCATGATTTTGGGACGTTTCCAGAAAAAAAGAAAAATTCTGCTTGGCAACCCTACTACTAAGGCTACCTTCACATCTGCGGTAGCGGTGTTCCGGCAGGCAAGAGGAGGATCGTCCGGGTGAAAACTTAAGCATGCAGTGGTTTGTGTCCGGCAGATTCTCCACTTGTCAGCCCGATGCAAACGGAAGTTCTGCCGGACACCATTATACTTTAATGGGACTGGCGGACATTTTGTTCGCATCTGGTAGCTCTGGATTTGGTTCATTCTGGCGGGCTGTTCTCTTATGGAACAGCCTACCGGAATAAAATGCACAGATGTGACGGTAGCCTAAGTCTTCAGTGGAGATGAGTTAGCAGCTAACTGATGGATCAGGGTACATGCTTCCTCTAGAGGTTTATGCAGAAGGGGGGGAGGAGGAGCTGCTAGAGGGAGAGAGGGGTAGATGTGCATACAGGTTTGCTGCTTTTGGTAAGTGTTCTACCTCACCCAAGTGCTGGATTCAGAGCTACACCTCTAATTAATGCTATATAACATTCTCCACACTACTGCTTCTTCTGAGTGTATGCAACAGAAAGATAGGGGAGCAGGATATCTTGAAAGTAGAGATGAAGCCTGCCATTTATAGGATATCCTACCGATATGCCATAAATGTCCCAGATGGGACAGCCCCTTTAATCTTTTTGAGAGCTTTTGTTGTGAAAATGTGCTGTTGTTATGGATGCTCTCCCGTATGTTCTTCTACTGTCTTCTAAGGGACTTCTTATTTTTTTTAAATGTTTTTGAACCTAACAATTAGATTAAAAAAATGAATACAAAACTACGCACCAAATATTCATCTGCTTTTTGCTGTTGTCTCTCTTTATAGCTATGTTTTGAAATGGTGGAACAGGGGCGCACAAATAATAGATGGAGGTTTAAAAAGTTCAGGCATCACCCAAAACATTAGTTTACGAAAGTACCGAAGCCGCAATTTTTTGCGAAGCCTTTTACATTTGAGGAGAGGATGAAAAATCGCCACAGATAAAAAGTTTGTCAGAAGAGAGCTGGAAATATAGATGTTTTTATTAGTATTTTTTTTACTCTGCTCGCTGAATGCATCTTGAGGAAAGTTTTAAAGCACTTTAACATAACGGAGAAAAATGTTCTGTGCCTATTGTGCCTTACTATTCGAAAGATATAAATTCACAATGGCGTTTCAGAAAAGCACAAAATGGATGAGTGATTGATCATCGTGCTCTGCAGAGTCACTGTCACATAGCGTATCCTGAGAGCGTCTCTTAGCGCCGTCTGTTAACTATGACACTAGAGATGGTTGATATTCCGGGTAGATAATGAAGGAGCTTAATCCAAAGTTGGCATCTTGTCTGCTTAAAGTAAATTTCCACTCTTCCACACTGTTTTAAATCTAAATTGGTCCACATTTCTGTACTGTTTGGCTTCTTAAAGGGGTTGTCCCACGGAAGATACATTTTTCAATCCAGCACCTGGATATGAATACTTTTCTGTTTGCACGTAATTAACCATTTAGTATAGCCGCTGATATATTCACTAATTTGTACTGTCGCTACTTCGCCACCTTCTGTTTGCTCTTTTTCCAGCTCGCTGACATGGAAGCACATGTTCAGTTCCATCCTTCAACTGCCACCCGAGCTGCCAGCTTGATAGAAATCTAGCAGACCAATGAATGTGGAGATTACTGGATCCATGTGAGGTACAGGGCTGGTTCTAGCTTTGTTAGAAAGGTATTGTCATGTCCAATATGATTTCTGATTTTAATTTTTTTACACTATTCATGGGTTAACCCCTTTAATTAGTGTTGAGTGAAGCAAATCATTCCAAGTGGAATTCGGTCCGAAGTTTAGGAAAACTTTGATTCACAAAGAATCTTCTTGGCATTCGTGGTACCGAATCAGTTTTTCCTAAAATGGTGGCTGCTACAAAGTGAAATTATGTAGGAAGCCGGGAATGTGAGATCACCCATAATGCCGTGCAGCTAGCCAATCCGCAGATAGCCGTCCCCTCTGATGTCACAGCCCTATAAAAGCCTCATCCAGCATAGTCTATGTCATTGTCCTAGAAGCTGAGCATAAGGAAAGATGTGGCAAGTAGTGATGGACTAACATTGGCCGGGACTTTTTGCAAACGCGCGTTCGCGATCAAATGTTCACGAACCTTCAGGTCATATTTGCAGCCACCAAATACTTACTAGAAGTGCACAAATATTCCCCACAACATGGACAGGGAAACTCTAGAATAATTCTATTTTAGGCCACGGGAGTACAGGCCCCAAACATTAGGCATTCACCTGACAGAAAAGAACAAGTGATGATGTGTCTGGAGGTACATTAGGATAACATTTTTACTGTAGGCCACTGGAGTAGAGGCCCCAAAAACTAGGCACTCACCTGACAGAAAAGGCCTTTTATGCCGCTGTATATACATAAGACAAGAACCAGGTGTTGAATTCCTCCGACATCCATGCCTCATTCATTTTTAGAAATGTCAGGTAGTCCACACTGTCGTGAGCTAGGCAAGTGCGCTTATCGGTCACGATCCCCCCTGCTGCGCTGAACATCCTTTCGGACAGGACACTCGACGAGGGGCAAGCCAAGAGTTCCATGGCAAATTGTGCCAGCTCTTGCCACAGGTCAAACCTGCACACCCAGTAGTCCAGGGGTTCCTCGCTTCTCAGAGCGTCCACATCGGCAGTTAACCCGATGTAGTCAGACACCTGTCGGTTTAGACGTTCCCTGAGGCTGAATCCGGAGGGCGGCTCTCGATGGGTTGGCTGCAAGAATAATCTCATATCCGAAGTGACCAAAACATCTTCAAACCGCCCTCTTCTTGCAGGCGTAGTAGGATTGGTATCTGCACCTGTTTAGCTGTGGTGGAAATTCCTTCACCAGCGCCTGCAACAGCAGAATGCAGCATCGCTCACAGTAAGGTCTGGAAATGCTGCATTCTGACAGCCCTCTGTGATGCTGGTAACATGTCCTCCATTTTGTGTTTGTACCGGTGGTCTAAGTACGTTGCCAGCCAGTACTAGTCCTTGCCCTTTAAGCTTTTTACACGGGGGTCCCTCTTCAAACACTGGAGGACGAAGGCCCCCATTTGCACTAAATTGGAAGCGATGGAGCGCCCTGGCTCCTGCTTATCGCCCAGGAAAATGTCATCCTCTGTCTTCTCCCCCCAGCCACGGACAACACCAGGGATCCCCGAAAAGTTTAAAGTCCCCCTCAAAGCCTGCTCTTCTTGCTCCTCCTCCTCCTCCCTCCAGCAACCATCCTCCTCTTACTCCTCTTCAGACTCCTGCTGACATGTCTAAGATGGAATAGCCCCCTCTGGGAATTCATTCAGCATTGCGACTTCCTCATCTTCCAGCTCCTGCTCCTCAATGGCTTGATCAATGACAAGACGCAATGCACGCTCCAGAAAGAAGGCGTAAAGTACGATGTCACTAATGGTGCCTTGGCTGCAACTAATTAGTTTGGTGATCTCATCAAATGGGCACAGAAGTCTGCATGCGTCACGCATGATAAGCCACTGGCGCAGTGAAAAGAAACCAAGCTCCCCAGAACCTGTCCTGCTGCAGAGTTCATACAGGTAGTCGTTAACGGCAAGTTGCTGCTGGAGCAGCCTATCCAGCATATACAAGGTGGATTTCCAGCGCGTCAGGCTGTCACAAATCAGACGACTGACGGGCAGGTGGTGTCGCCGCTGAACGTCAGTAAGGCATGCCATGGCCGTGTAAGATCCTCTAAAATGGCCAGAGATTTTCCTGGCCTGCCGCAAGACATCCTGGACCCCGGGGTATTTGGCAACAAATCGCTGCATGACTAAGTTCAGGGCGTGTGCCATACACGGAACGTGTGTCATTTTGCCCTGTTTAAACTCACTCAGGAGATTGTCACTGTTGTCGCACACCACTTTACCAACTGTCAAATTGAGCGGGGTTAGCCACTGATCGCCGGCCTGTGACTGCAGAGCTGAAAGGAGTGCAGGACCGGTGTGGCTCTTGGTTTTCAGGCACAACAGCCACAGCACAGAATGGCAACGTCTCACCTGGCACGTTGAATAGGTTCTGGGGAGCTTGGGGGGGGGGGGTGCAGCGGAAGAGGCGGTAGCAGTGGAAAAGGAGGAGTTAGCCGAGGAGGAGACGAAGGATGGAGTAGGAGGAAGAGAAGAAGAGGCAGGCTTGCATGAAATCCGTGGCAGGAACACCAAATCCACACGGATGCCATGGGTTGCATTCTTGACAGCCATCAGAAGGTTCACCCAGTGGCCAGTGAAAGTTATGTACCTTCCCTGCCCGTGTTTGCTAGACCACGTGTCTGTGGTCAGATGGATCTTGGCACCGACTCTGTGTGCCAGACATATATTCAATTGCCACTGAACGTGGCCATATAGCTCTGGGATGCCCTTCTGTGAGAAATATTTCCTTCCAGGGACCTTCCATTGCGGTGTACCAATGGTCACAAATTTTCTAAAGGCCTCTGAGTCCACCAGTTTATATGGCAGTAGTTGGCGGGCCAGCAGTTCCGAAAAGCCAGCGGTCAGCCGTTGGGCAAGAGGGTTATCCAGCGTCATCAACTTTTTATGCTCGAACATTTGGGCCACAGAAGCCTGCTGGGAGTGTGATTTTGTGGGTTCTGACGGCGTTGCTCCCACTGCTCCCACTGGGCTCAGTGATGGGAGGCCAGGTGTCTTCTTAAGGCGGTCGTCCCTATGTGAGTGTTGGGCTTACCGTGACTCATGCATTGACAGCACAGGCTTCAGATGGCAACACTATTGTCAGCAGCTGACACATTAAAAAAAGCCCACACTGCGGAGCAATGTGCCGGCGTCCTGGGAGCGCAAAATCTGACCTTGAATGGTGAATGGCTCGCTCCAGATACATTTGCAGTCTGCTTTTTGCCTCCTGTGCACTGCAAGTTCTGCCTGCTAGTGATGATCGAGCAATGCTCGACACGTGGCATTCTCAGAAAATGTGTCAGTATTTTCTGAGAATGCCATAAATTTCCCTATTGTACCCGTCAAAGGTCCCTATGCATCTAATGACATCACTTTTTTTGAGGGGGGTCTCCTTTAGAAGATCTTCTCTATCTACCCTGTTGGCTCTATTATATGCATTTTTTAGGGATCTTTTTGGGTACCCTCTCTTCCTAAATCTTTGAAGAAGTTGTCCACTCTCTCTGGAAAAAGAGGCCTCATCCGAACAATTCCTGCGTGCCCTCAGATATTGGCTTACAGGGATTCCCTTCTTCAGGGAGACAGGGTGCCAACTGTTCCAATGCAGGTAACTATTCATTGATGTAGGTTTTCTAAAGACCTCTGTCACCAAATGACCACCTTCTGTCTTCTCTATTTTCAGGTCCAGAAACACAATCTCACTGTCCTGAATTTCGTAAGTGTATTTCATACCTACTGTATGTTGTTGTGATTTAATTTCTGAGTGAATTCGTGAAATAGTGAATGACCCCCATCCCATAGAATGAGGATGTCGTCAATATATCTGCCCCAAAATATGATGTGGCAGATATATGACGGCATCACCTCCGTGAAAATGTGATCATTTTCCCACCACCCTAAAAATAAATTTGCATACGTTGGGGCGCATGACGTCCCCATTGCGGTGCCATTAATTTGTTCCAAAACAAACTTTAGTGATAATAAAACAAAATTATTGTGCTTATTAAAATTCTGACTCCTGATATTTAAATAATACTCTGCTGCGTGTATCCCCAGTGAATGTTGGATGTTACTATAAAGTGATTCTACATCCAAACTTGTTATAATAATTTCTTGGAGTGCTCCCTGCAGCAAATTTTTAAGTTCATTCAGGTATTCCCTAGTGGGGTCATTAGCTAGGGGCTGATCCAGTGTACTTTTTCAATGGACGGTGTGCGCTGTAGACAGTGACATTACCAGGGCCACATCTCCAGTGTAAAGTGTGCGCCTAAAATTTTTATTTGTAACATCCAGTGTACTTTTTGCGTAGACGCTGCGTACAGTGACATTACTGGTGGTACCTCTCCTGTATAATGTTTCCTCATCCCAAATACCTGTGACATTCCCTGTAATTTTTTATTAGCCGCTGGTGACAGCAGTGACATTATCTGCGGGATATCTCCTGTATGACGTTTCCACATCCCAAATCCCTTTTTTTAAATTTGTTTGCACGTACACTTCCAAATCCTACGCTACTGTATGTGTGACAGACTTTCAAGCATATATCACATTTAAAATGAAGAAGGTGAGCAGTAAGTAATGGGTAAGAGGCCGTGATGGTGCACGCAGAGGCCCTGGCCGTGTTGAAACTGTGCCTGCTGCCAGAGCACAAGAAAAACAGTCATCCACGATACCTAGCTTCATGTCCCAGTTTGCAGGGCGGTGCAGGACACTATTATTGAAGTCAGACTAGTGCAACCAGGTGGTTGATTGGATTGCATCAGATAATGCTTCCAGTCAGTTAATCACCACCCTGTCTTCCACCAAGTCCAGTCTTGATACTCCTTCCATGTATAAGTTAAAAGAGAAAAGACAAGAATTTTTTCTGGCAGGTTGGTGGGGCCCAGTGCTAGGTATGGCATAGTCGGGCAGCAGGGGTGCTGTTTGACTGCTGGGTCCCGCCGCCTGCCGGATTGGCGCCACAGCGTAGTGGTCGCTGTGCAGTGCCGCGCCAATTTTAGAGTAGGACCCACTCATAGAGGCAACCTTGGCGTCGTGAGTGGGCATTATGTCTTTTGACCAAAATGTACACTAATGCCTCATTTAGCATATAGCATAGGAGGCTGTACACATGCACTACCCAGCGCTGTTTTCTGAGAAAGTAGCAGGGATGAGAATAATGCATAGCAACTGGATGTGCGATTGATTTCTTGTCTTTTCTCTTTTATCTTATACTTGATACTACTTCCTCCCATCATGGAGAGTCTGGCCAAACAAGTGATCCCACCTCTTTTCCTCGCCATTCTTTGATTTGGCCCTCTAGCAAAGTACGCTTGAATAGGGACAGATCTTGTGCCCTGATTCCCAAACTCTTGAGCATCCACAGTCACAAGAAGATGACGGTGGGGAACGGCAATTACTGTTTAATGAGGTGGATGATGATGAGACACAGTTGCCAATTAGCAATTACTGTCTCAAGAGGTTGAGGAAGAGGATGAGACACAGTTGTCAATCACTGAGGTTGTGGTTAGGTCAACAAGTCAGGAGGATGAGTAGAGTGAGGAAGTGGAGGAGGAGGTGGTGGTCGATGAAAAAGGACAGGTGGAAAGCTGAGCAAGGACAGCAGTACAGAGGGGGAGGGATCTGCAGCACTGTAACAGGCTGGAAGAGGTAGTGGGGTGGCAAAAGGGAGAAGGTGGGCCACACCCAACAGACCCGCAACTGTTCCATGGAGCACACCCTTGCGGAAATCTCCCTTGCCAAGGGGTAGGTGTTCTGCAGTCTGTTGCTTTTTTAAGGAAAGTGCAGACGAAAAAAGAATTGTAATTTGCAACATGTGCCATACAAAAATGAGCAGGGGCGTGAACACTAGCAACCTCACCACCACTAGCATGATCCGCCACATAGCATCAAAGCACCGTAATAGGTGGGCCGAACGCCTGGGTCCACAATATGTGTCTGCGGGTCACACCACTATCTCCTTTTCCCTGGTGTTACGTGCTGGCCAATCTTCTGTCCAAGATGCAGGCCCTCCCGCCTTGCACCTGGACCTTCGCAAGCACCATCAGCGACCACATCCACTTCCGTGTTCCAGTGCAGTGTCCAAATGTCCTTACCCCAGGCATTTGAATGCAAGCGCAAATACCCAGCCACCCACCCACAGGCCATAGCACTAAATGCACAGCTTTCCAAATTACTGTCCCTGGAAATGTTGCCATTTAGGCTTTTGGACACTGAGGGCTTCTGCAGACTGAAGTGGGCAGCCGTCCCACGTTATGCAGTCCCCAGCCGCCACTATTTTTCAAAGTGTGCCGTGCCAGCCTTACACTAACATGTGTCCCGTAACATCACATGTGCCCTGACCAACGCAGTTACTGGGAAGGTCTACTTAACCACGGACAAGTGCATTTGGCCAGGGACGCTACATTTCCCTGATGGCACACTAGGTGAATGTTGTGGAGGCCGGGAGCGAGTCGTACCCTGGGATAGCACAGGTGCTACCGACGCCAAATATTGCGGGCCCTACATTGATCAGGGTTTCCGCTAGCACCTACGTTAGTGCCTCCAACCCCCACTTCTCCTCCTCCGCCTCCTCCTCCACTTCCACCTCCGAATTATCTGCGTGCAGCACCAGTCAGTAGCTGGAAGCAGTGTAGCACTGCAGTGGGGAAGCGGCAACAGGCCGAGCTGAGGTCAATATGCTTAGGGGACAAACAGCATATCGCCGCAGAGCTGTGACAGGGGTTAATAGACCAGACTGAACTGAGGCTCTCACCACTCAACCTAAAACCAGGCATGGTTGTGTCTGGTCATGGCCATAACTTGGTGGCGGCTTTGGAGCTCGGCAAGCTCAGACACATCCTATACCTAGCCCACGTGTTCAACCTTGTGGTTCAGCGGTTTCTCAAGACCTACCCCAATTTGACTGAGCTACTGGTGAAGGTGCGTCGCGTGTGTGCACATTTCCACAAGTCATCGACAGCTTCAGCTGGTCTGGCAACGCTGCAGCAGCGCTTACATTTGCCAGCTCACTGGCTGTTGTGCGACTTGAGTACGTGTTGGAACTCGACGTTTCACATGTTGGCCAGGCTTTGTGAGCAGCAGAGGGCAGTAGTGGTATACCAGCTGCAACGTGGTTGTCGCCTTTCTAATCAGCTTCCGCTATTCATAAGCTAGCAGTGGGCATGGATGTCTGACCTCTGTGAGGTTTTATGAAACTTTGAGGAATCAACACAGATGGTGAGCGGTGATAACGCTATTATCAGAATGACCATCCAACTTCTATGTCTACTCAAACGCTCGCTGCTCACAATTAACGCCGACGCTTTGCATGTGGAAGAGGTGGAAATGGGGGAAGAAGACATTACACAGAGTGATAGCCAGACCACCCTCCGTCCGTCTTCTTAGCGCAAATTGGACAATGAAGAGGAGGAGGAGCAGGAGACGGTTGCCTCCACTACAGAGGGTAGTACCCATGGAAGTTTAATTCCATCTGTTCAGTGTGAGTGGGCAGAAGAGGAGGAAGAGGATAAGGAGATTGAGAGTGATCCTTCTGATGACGACAGTGAAGTCTTGCCTGTTGGTACTATGGCACACATGGCTGACTTCATGTTAGGCTGCCTTTCCCAAGACCTGTGCGTTATACTCATTTTAGACAACACTGATTACTGGTTGTTCAACCTTCTTGACCCCTGCTACAAAGAGAACTTCTCATCTCTCATTCCTCTGGTGGAGAGGACAAGCAAAACGGTGCTCCCTCTCCGGAATCAAACCATGATTCCCCCGTTACCCATGGTCTACATTGTTTGGGCTGAAAATAACATTGAAAGTTAAAAGGGCAGACATCCGAATGGATCGTCGCCATCACGGGGACGAGCGATCGGCCCCAGGTTATATAGAGTCACAAAAACAGCAGCAGGCCCTCACCCATAATGTTTTAGATGGTCATATCAGCAGCAGGTCCTTGCTCCAAATTTTTTGGAGGGTCACCAGCAGGCCATCAATCATAATTTTTCAAGGCTGTATATGATGTCCTCCTTTATGTGTAATAAAGGGTGTATTTGAGTGCCGGTTTCTTGTAATTTTTGGCATCCCTTTCACTTAGTGCATAGGCTTTATGAATGTAGGAGTCCCACTACATGAACAATTGTACCACAATGTGAATGAGGCCCTCCTTTATGTGATATACAGGTTGTATCGGAGTGCCTCTTCCTTGTAATTTTTGGCAGCACTTGCACTTTATATACAAATAAATATACAGGAAAGAATGTTTCCTCTAAAATCGATTTTATCTTCGGTTTGGTGCATATTATTGTCAGTCTGTAAAAGTGGCGTACTACTCACAACATCGTTTATCGGACAACATCGTTCCCAGCAGCAACCTGGGAGTCCAAGATGCATCCAGACATACTCCCCATGCTGTTTCCGAACCATTTCGGTGGAGTTTCCATCATTTTCTGACCTTTTCCTATGAACCAGGCCCCCTCCCCTTTCAGAGCAGGGGGTGCCTGGTTTAATGCTTGGGTTCTTCCATTGACTTCCATTATACTCAGGTGCTCGGTAGAGCACCCGAGCAACACTAGCCGTTACTTCTGGCCACGTGCTGCTGCCACCCACCTGGTGCCACCCGTCTGATGCCACCCACCTGCTGCCTCTACTGTCATTCCTATAATGGGGCTTCTTGGTCTACTGATATGTACATGGTATATTTTTGAAATGCTATGCGCACCACTGGGCACTGCTATCACACTGCTGTTGTTGGGTTCTGCTACTACTGTGATCGGCCACCATCTTGTGCTGTATGGCACTGCTGATGTCACTACTGTCACTGATACTGCATCGCCATTAGTCATAGATATTTTTATATTTCTGTCTACAGGGCTGTACGAGGGCTTTTTTTTGGGGGGGGGGGGACAAACTGCAGTTTTTATTAGTACCATTTTTGTGTATGTATGACTTTTTGATCACTGTTTAACTTTTTTGGGGAAAAGGTGACTATAAAACAGCAAATGGTGTATTATTCTTTTTTTTTTCTGTTACGGCGTTTACCACACAGGACATTTTTTTATATATTTTAATACTGCAGACTTTTTTGGAGGTGGCGATACCCGATATATATATATATTTATATACTTTCCAAAGAACGAGGCAGCACTTCCAGATTTTGGTGACAGGGAAAACTTTATTCCCCAGCAATGTTTCGGCCTACTCAATGAGGCCTTTGTCAAGCTATATATATATATATATATATATATATATATATATATATATATTTATTGTTTATATATTAAAAGGAGGTGATTTAAACTTTTGGTTATTTTTTTTACTTTTTTTAAACCTTTTTAACAATAACTTTTAGCCCCCTTAGGGGGCTAGAACCTGGGATCTTTATATCCCTTGTTCTAATAGATCTCTATTAGGGTGAATAGCATTATCCAGCGCTCCCTGCTGAGCTGTGCCTCATGATTTCACTGCGGGGACTTTGATCGGGAGGCAGAGGGAGCCGTATCCCTCTGCCTTACCTCACAGATGCCGCAATTGGTGTTGATTGCGACATCTGAGGGAGGGGTTAAATGATGGGGTTAGGTGGGATCGCCATTCTCAGTCATTGTGGCTAGGTGTCTGCTGTATGACACAGCCGGCACCCGCCATGTATGGAATGGGCTCACTGCAGCAGCCCTCTCCATACATTCCCTCAGCCATCATGACGTACTGGTATACTTGGTTTAAAGCAATGCATGATGAATTAATTCCTAACTAATGGAATTTCTTGTCGAAGTTCGCCGAATCGACCAAATCAAATTTTTCCAAACTTTGCTCCTCTCTACCTTTTTAAGAAATACTTATAGTGATCAGAGCTCTAAATACTCAGAAACACTAGGTATTTACCACTAAGCCACTCTAGACCACCAGTACTTTAAGATAAATATTATCTATCCTAGACCCCCATGTACAAGGTATATCAGCATTAACCCCATTCTCACCTTAGACTACCTAGCTATTAATACTATTATTAATTCTAATATTAATACAAAGTATTAACCTCTACGCCCCCTAGGTATTAAGAATATTAGATATTTTTACAAAATCGTTCTAGACATCCATGTATGATGCATATCATTACTAACCCCATTATCACCTTTGACCACCTAGGTATTAGCCATAAAGCCACTCTTGACCACCAGAGATATAACTAACCCCATGTGATATAATATAAAAAGTATGTAATATGAGTATAATCAGGGTGGTGGTCATTGGCATATTTGGAAATGGGTATTTTCGATTATATACAAGGATGGTAACGTGCAGATTTATAAACCCTGCTTTTCAAAAAAAAATATAATGCTTTTATTTTATTTTTTTAACAAGGATGTAACGTTTCCCTAAGAAAATAGCTTTGCTTTGTCATCTTCTCAGCAGTTTTAATTGGAATTCATCCATGTTTTTAAAGCATCTAAACTTTATTGAGAGCCACAAAGTGACAAATAAATGCAGCGGTTCATGGGCTGATTTATTATAGTTTTTTTTTGGTAGGTAGAAATGCTGATTTGTGTTTGGGAAAGCAGACCTTGTAGACGGATCATCGTGTCATTCTGCTTAGATCAACATTTGTTACTGTGCTGATGTGCTGACTACTCTATACATCACTCAGCAATGACTCTGCACCTGAAAAATAGCAGCGTTTGTGCAAAAGCCTATGCTAATCTGAATATACATTTGGGGCTGGATACTCAACAGAACATTGTCATTTCTTTACCGCAGCGGCTGTAAATTTAACCCTCAGTTTCCCCTTTTCAATGCTCTAATAAAGAACACAAAATGATTTACGGCAACATGATCAAATTCTGTCTGCCAACAACCGCCACTAGAGGGAGCTTATTCGATAAGGATTTATACAGCCCCCATTGAACTATATAAGGCATTTCTATATAGTGAGCTCCCTCTAATGGTATAAGAAATAACTGTAGGGTAGAATTTAAGAAGCCTTGTACGCCAGTTTTTTGGAAGATTTGATTCCCCTTTTTTTGTGCCAAAACTTGCAAAAAAGTGGAAGAGAAAGCAAGCATGGCTACTTTAGGCAAGTGGGTTTATGCCAGATTTAAGAATTGTGACTTTTTAAAAATTAGGACACTGCAGACCCAAGCAAAACTGACTTCAAAATTATCCCTCAATGTTTTCTTCTGACCTGCTCAGTTCCTGAGCACCGAAATACCCACCCTCATACAGTACCTTCAGTGACTGTCCTATTGTTTGGCCGACAGCTATTCCTTCCAATATCTCCATACACATGCATGCTTGGTTCAGCCAATTAAAGTGTCCTTTGGGGTGGCTTATCTCCCATGAAATCAAATAATCAAGCATACTGATTAGAAGACAGTCATCTGGTCTCTCCAGAATCAGCTGGTTTAGCTGTCTTTGTGTATGTGCACCCTAGGTGTATCAGCAATACATAATGATCAGGCACAAGGTCTGTGTGGTCACTGGTAGTATTTCCTATACAGATGTCAATGCTGTGTCATGATCTGGTATCGTGGACCATGACACTTTTGCCATGTATGCTTGTTGCTGGTGGCAACATGTTTTTGCATGTTTTGACACTTCCCCTTTAAGTTGTGTGTCCCTTCCCATCCTGGTGTGCATGGGTGTCATGGTCTTACCTTCTTACTGTTCTCCTTCGTTTGACATGTGCTGGCGGCCATCTTGGTTTCTGGGTTTCTTGTAGCCTCCCACCCTGCGGCTTCTCCTTCCCACTGGGAGGAGCTGGATGCCTAGCTCATATATATAGGAGGTCTGTGGCTTCAGTTCCTTGCTTGGTCCTCCTGTGTTCACATGCTTCTAAGACTGCTGCTGCTTCTGGTTCCTGATCCTGGCCTCGTCTGACTACCCCGTTGGTTGCTGATCCTGGCTTCGTCTGACTACCCCGTTGGTTCCTGATCCTGGCTTCGTCTGACTACCCTGCTGGTTCCTGATCCTGGCTTCGTCTGACTACCCTTCTGGTTCCTGACCTCTGTCTACGCAAGACCCTGCTTCGGTTTAGCCATCCGTTTGGACTTTTGCTTACAGCTTGATTTTCAATAAAGCCTTCTTATTTCCACTTATCTCTTGTTGTACGTCTGGTTCATGGTTCCATGACAATGGGGTTAAGGTGTGTTTGCTGTGACCTCAAGCCTCCTTATATGTTGGGGTGGTGGAACCTGAGGTCAGTTTGATTTTGCTTGCCAGTTTGTGTAGGAGCTCTGCTCCTTGACTGTATGTAAAAGTCTGTGTGAGCCACCCTTATTTGTTATATTGTTTCCCTTGCTCTGTCTGTTTGTCCCCTCCGGCGTGTTTCTGTTTTCCCTCTCCCACCTGATGTATGTTGTTATGGTGTGGGCCTTGTTTGGAGGTTATTGTGTTGTGGTGTGTTTCCTCTGAAAAGGGATACTTAGGGTTCTGTGTTGGTGAGCATGAGCCCCCTTACCTTCTGAGGCGGCTCATGCATTAGGAGTTTAGGGAGATCTTCAGGGTCGCGTTAAGAGGTGACCTGCTCCCTGTTCCCTGCTATCCGGCATAGCAGAGACTAATATTGTACAGTGGGAGGTTTCCCCCACTCCCCGCCATGACAACAGATTTCCGGGTGGTTCTTGACAGCATTGACAGTGTTGCTCACTTATTATATTGTCGGTGTAGTATTTCTTATGGTAACTCCCAAGCAATGGTGTACCTACACTAGAGGTGGGATATACAAATGCTGCTGGGCTTATAATGGTGGGGGGCCAGCACTGTATCTCACTGGTGGATTATAATCTGGTAATGATAGTCATGAGCTTCTGATCATCCATCATACTACACCACCAACATTGTCCTACTGTTCGTATGGTCAGTCAGTTTCTCATAACTGGAGAAAGACATGTGCAGTTAGCGCCCCCTAGTGATGGTTATGTAAAGTCAGAATGATCTAATTTAACAAGTCAGAAAAACAGAGCCACCTATACAGATCTATAATGAAATTAAAGGACTTGTTCCCCCTCCTCACATGGCATTATTAGCAATTACTTGCGTTGTCCATGCAATAACAATTCTGGAGCATCTGTTCATATAACTGTATGTTGTACAATTCAAATATTCGCGCTCAACACTACTCCTGGTTCTCAGATACAAAACATCTCAAGTAAGTTTCCAGACTCTGATTAGTGCTCTCCGTCTGTCCGTTCGACTGAGGATAAAAAGTCGAAGAAAAGGACAGTTGTATCCCCACTCGAGTACAGAATGCCTTCCAGAATCTGGAAACAAACTGATTCCCACGGTCTGAGACCAAGTCAGAGGGAATGCCATGGAGTTTCACAATGTTGTCAACAAATACTTGTGCAAGTGTTTTAGCATAAGGTAGGCCCAGTAAAGCAATAAAGTGCACTATTTTACTAAAGAGATCAACTACCACCAGAATAACTGTCTTTCCTGAAGAGTTAGGTAGATCAGTGATAATATCCATGGATACATGAGTCCATGGTCTGGACAGGATAGACAACGGAAGTAAAGATCCGGAAGGCCGAGTATGCTTCACCTTAGCACGTGCACAGGTGGTACAGGCAAACACATATAGTAGTCCTTAACACACTTACGCCACTCTGGCCACCAGAATCTACAAGATATGAGGTTGGCAGTGGATCTGCTTCCAGGGTGTCCCGTAAGAACCGTACAATGATGTTCCTCAAACACCTTGAGACGCAATTCCGGTGGCACGAATAATTTCTGAGAGGGACACAAATCTGGTGCGTCTCCCTGAGCCTATAACACCTTCACCTCAAGGTCAGGTTAAAGAGCGGATATCACCACCCTTTCTGACAGTATAGGACTCGGATTTTCAAAATCACCACCTTCAGGATTATACTCATCCGCCTTGACGTTCTTAACCTCAGGACGATAGATGACAGTGAAAATAAATCTGATGAAAAACAATGACCATATGTCTTGTCTGGGGTTCAGTTGTTTGACCGACTCCAGGTGAGCCACATTTTTGTGATCAGTGAACACCATGATCAAAAAAAAATCGCCCCTTACAACCAATGATGCCATTCCTCAAAATTCAACTTAATGGCCAGTAACTCTGTTACCCACATAATTTCTGTCAGCGGGAGAGAGTTTTTTAGAGAAAGATGCACATGGTCGCCATTTACCAGGTGACGGGCCCTGAGATAAAATTGCTCCTACTTCCGGTTGCACAAATATAGGGGCAGAAGCGAATAATTTTTTAATGACAGAAAAAGCTTGCAACACTGAATCAGGCCACATCCGTCCTTTTCTTAGTCATATCAATTAAGGGTTTTACTATTGTCGAATCATTCTGAATACATTTTCGGTAATAGTTGGTGAAGCCTAAAAACCGCATAGGAGCCTTCAGATTTTCGGGTCGATCCCAGTCCAATACAGCACAGACTTTCTCTGGGTCCATTTGAAAACCCGAAGATGACAGCAGGTAGACCAAGAACTGCACCTCCTGTACAGCAAAAACACACTTCTCCAATTTTGCATACAATTTATTATCTCTTAGGGTCTGTAACACCTGTCTAATGTGATCCTGATGTGTCTCCACGTCTGAAGAATAAATTAGAATGTCATCTAAATACACAACAACAAACCACCCCACCAAGTGATGAAAAATGTCATTCACAAAGTGTTGGAACACCGCAGGAGCATTGGTCATCCCGAAAGGCATGACCTGGTTCTTAAAGTGCCCCTCAGGAGTATTAAAAGCTGTCTTCCATTCATCCCCTTCCTTGATCCTAACAAGATTATATGCCCCCCTTAGGTTCAACTTGGAGAACACCTTGGCGCCAATAATCTGGTTAAACAAATCGGGAATCAAAGGAAGAGGGTAAGGATTAAGGAAAGTAATCCGATTATGTTCACGGAAATCCACACAAAAAAGAACCCTGCTGCGACTAAAGACTTAGAAGGTCTTATATGTCATTCTGCCAAACTTTCGGTAATACACTCTCTTATGGCCTGTCTTTTTAAGTTCAGAAAGGTTATACAACATAAATAAACTTAGCCCTGGAAAAAAAATTGATAGAACAATCATATTCCCGATGTGCAGGTAAATCTTGGCATCCACTCTCAGAAAACACATCGGCAAACTCAGCTATAAAAGATGGTAAATTCTTGAGGAAAGTCAGACACTCTTAATCTGATATCATGCACCACTTGAGACAAACACTTCTGAACAAGAGGTGCCGAATCAATAGCGAATACGGGAATGTTTTTTTCGAATATACTTGAAGAAAACCCATGCATACGGACAAACGGAGCATCAGTCAGGTTCACCCTGGCCCACTGTCGATAAACACCTCAATCCCCACAGTTTTTTACTCTAGCACCACCTTGGCAGTCAGGAGAAATCGGGTATTACCAGTAGAAGACAAATGCACATTTTCTGACTCTCCGCTCACTCCTCCAAGAGTCAAATGAAAATTTAATGTCTTTTTTTCTCCTTTTGCAGTTGAATGTCTGGACATACAGTACAGACCAAAAGTTTGGACACACCTTCTCATTCAAAGAGTTTTCTTTATTTTCATGACTATGAAAATTGTAGATTTACACTGAAGGCATCAAAACTATGAATTAACACATGTGGAATTATATACATAACAAAAAAGTGTGAAACAACTGAAAATATGTCATATTCTAGGTTCTTCAAAGTAGCCACCTTTTGCTTTGATTACTGCTTTGCACACTCTTGGCATTCTGTATTCAGAATGTTATTATATTCCCTTATAACCATGTTATAAGGGAAAATAATACAATCTTCAGAACATCAATCCCAAGCCCGAACTTCTGTGAAGAAGTTCGGATTTGGGTACCAAACATGCGCGATTTTTCGAACGCGCCTGCAAAACGCATTACAACGTTTTGCACTTGCGCGGAAAAATTGCCCTTGTGAAAGGGGCCTTACTATGACATTATTGTACTTTATTTTTGTTTGCAGTGTGCTGCTGCATTGTTTTTTTTTTTTACTTCTAGTAGCAATAATAACGGAACATAACAATATATAGCTATCCAATTAGCATTGCCAGGGTCAAACTGTGCAGGGACATACCCCTGACCGGTAACTCACAGTTGGCAATTCATTTATAAACTTCTAGAAGGTATAATTGGGGAATGGAACAACATATAGCTATCCAATTAGCGCTGCTAGTGTCAAACTCTGCGGGAACACAGCCCTAACTGGTAACACCCAGTTGTCAATTAATTTGTAAACTTTTAGTAGCAACAATAGAGGAACATGGCAACCTATAGCTGTCTGATCAGTGCTGGCAGTGACACTCCTGATTGGAAACGGCCAGTTTGCAACTCATTTATAACTTCTAGTAGGAAAAATAGAGGGACAGAACAACATATATATATATATATATATATATATATATATGTATATCAGAAAGGAATTGGTATTGCATAGGGAATTTAAGTAGTTACTAAAACAGACATGTCAGGAGAGGTGACAGGTCCTCTTTCATTAACGTGCAGAATTTCTGTAGTTTAGATACAATGATGAATATTCATTTTTATTTATCTGTATGACTCGGTGCCCCCTGTGTATGCCCGCCTCACACCAGCACTGCTGCCCCGCCATTATAGGCTCAGGCTTTGTGTGTAAGCGATCTCTTACCAACGAGTGTGAACAGAACTCTATGAATGTAACTATAATAAATGTGGATTTTTCATTTTCTGCAAGATGTAAAACCCAGAAATGTTTAAAATCATTCCGCTAACGCTCATTGCAAATTATAACTTTTTTAGAGTTTTAACATTTTTGTTGAGTAAAGTATTAACCCCCGCCTCCCCACATGCTGGCCTCGTCTCCACCGTAATGCTTCATCTCCTCCTTGACAAGGGCAAGAAATTGCCATGATCCCCTCAGAATCTTGTGAATACGGAAAAAAATAAAGCTTCGGCGGAAAATGGATTGTATAAGTGGGACACAAAAGCGTAATTAAATACAATTCTAGTGGTCTAATGAGGCAAAATTATGCTTTCCCATTTCATGGAAATCAGAGGTTGGAGCGCGTGTCCTCAGCATGGAGGGAAATTAATAAAGAGGTTTTCATTGAAGGCTACTCTGTGATTGAGAGAACTTGGTATCAGCGGCTAAGTGATGCTGGGGTGGGGGGTTTATGAATATGCGGATAGAAAAGTCGCTTTATATTGAAGTGCCGTCCCCCCGTAGACCATTTACCACTAAGAAGAATGCCCCCACCCCGGACAAAGATTTCTCCATGCTGTGCCGCAAAATTACTTCTAACATTTCGACACTAAAATGTCAGCCAGAAAAATGAGGCATTTATCTCAAAAGCTTTATTTCCTTTTAATCTTTTCGCACAATTTGTGCTGATTGTTTAGCGCGGCTTTTCATCTTTGTAGAAATTTTGCAATGGGAAAAAAAAGCTTCATTTTGAGATTTTAGAAAGAATGGAAGTTTAGCCGTCAATGCAAAGCTTAAATTATGACTTATTTTTGTGGATTTAGTGAAAAATATGGAAAATTGAAATATGAGGTAATTCTTGCTGATCAATGGGTTGTGATAAATATATATAAACTGTATGATAGATAGATGCAGTTAGTTCCATATATATTTGGACAGAGACATTTTTCTAATTTTTGTTCTATATATGACCACAATGGATTTTGAACAAAACAATTCAGATGCAGGTGAAGTTCTGACTTTCAGCTTTAATTCAGTGGGTTGAACAAAATGATTGCATAAAAATTTGAGGAAATAAAGCTTTTTTTAAACTCAATCCCTTCATTTCAGGGGCTTAAAAGTAATTGGACACATTAAATAATTGTAAATAAAATGGTAATTTCTAATACTTGGTTGAAAACCCTTTGTTGGCAATAACTGCCGGAAGTCTTGAACTCATGGACACCACCAGACGCTGTGTTTTCTCCTTCTTAATGCTCGGTCAGGCCTTTACTGCAGCGGTTTTCAGCTGCTGTTGGTTGGTGGACCGTTCTGTCAGAAGTTTAGTCTTTAACAAGTGACATGCTCTATTGGGTTCAGATCAGGTGACTGACTTGGCCATTCAAGAATATTCCACTTCTTTGCTTTAATAATCTTCTGGGTCGCTTTTGCTTTATGTTTTGGGTCATTGTCCATCTGTATTATCAAATGCCGACCTATCAGTTTGGCTGGATTTGAGCACACAGTATGTCTCTGAAAACCCCAGAATTCATCCGGCTGCTTCTGTTATGTATCACATCATCAATAAACACTAGGGCCCCGGGGCCACTGGCAGCCATACATGCCCAAGCCATCACACTGCCTCCGCCGTATTTTACAGGTGATGTGGTATGCTTTGGATCATGAGCTGTACCGTGCCTTCGCCATACTTTTTTCTTTCCATCATTCTGGTAGAGGTTGATCTTGGTTTCATCTGTCCAAAGAATGTTCTTCCAGAAGTTTTCAGTTTTTTTAAGATTTTTTTTTTTTTTAGCAAAGTCTAATCTAGCCTTCATATTCTTGAGGCTTATGAGTGGCTTGCACCGTGCAGTGAACCCTCTGTATTTACTTTTATACAGTCTTCTCTTTATGGTTGATTTGGATATTGATACGCCTATATCCTGGAGAGTGTTGTTCACTTGGTTGGCTGTTGTGAAGGGTTTTCTCTTCACCTTAGTAATTATTCTGCCATCATCCACCACTGTTGTGTTCCGTGGCGTCCAGGTCTTTTTGCATCGTTGAGGCCACCAGTGCTTTCTTTCTTTCTCAGGATATACCAAAGTGTACATTTTGCCACTCCTAATAGTGTAGCAATTTCCCGGATTAGTTTTTTCAGTTTTCGCAGATGAAGGATGGCTTGTTTCACCTGCGTGGAGAGCTCCTTTGACCGCATGTTTTCTTCTCAGCAAAATATTCAAAATGCAAGCACCACGCCTCAAATCAACTACAGGCCTTTTATGTGCTTAATTGAGATTGAAATAATGAAGGAATTGCCCACGCCTGCCCATGAAACAGCCTTTGAGTCGATTGTCCAATTACTTTTGGTCCCTTTAAAAACAGGGTGCCACATGTAAAGGAGCTGAAACTCCTAAACCCTTCATCCAATTTTAATGTGGATACCCTCAAATGAAAGATAAAAGTCGGGACTTTGTCCATGTCCATTATATAACTATAACTTAAATATGTTTTAGTAAACGGGTAAAAAAAAATAATTTGTGTCAGTGTCCAAATATATATGGACCTAACTATAGATAGGAGATGGATGAATGGATCAGAATTTGAGGGATACTATCTCTCCTTGGGGAGTGCGCCATAATCGGCGTGAGAAGACTTATAGTATTGGCCATAATCTGGGAATTCTGGGAAGAAGTGATTCACTAAGAAGTTGTCCTTCAAAGTGACTTAAAATAACACAAAATTGTTTATATACCATCTATGTATGACAGAAGTGTTAAATTGACACTATCCAACCCGCCTCCATATTCTTGCTGGTGCCAGTGAAGATTGCTGCTACTGTACGCATTTAAAGTTCTACATTGCACTTAGTAAAAAATACTTTGTTACGTTTATCTCTGGCCTCATTGTTCAATTTCCACCACACTGATCCCCAGGGGGCAATGGCCTGAGGAAGTACACTATGAAAAAATACTTCATCAGGGCCACTCCCAGCCTCTACACTGGTTCTTCAGGGGGGTCAATGCAGATCCACCTGCATTTTGAAATCACTTTGATATGAGGTCATAATTCTTTTTTTGGATTATTCTTCTCAACCATCTTCTACCGATAATGCATCTGAAAAAACAAAACAAAAAAAAAGAAAATTGTTTCAGAACAGACTACCCCTATAATAAACCCAAATCTTAGATATCTTCTTCAGATCTCCATAGTGGGTTTAGAATGGAAATAAAAAATATATAAATCTATCTTTATGTTTTAGAAGAAGAACTGCTTGCCCATTGGCAACAAATCCCCCTGAATGTCTTCTTAATGATTGGGCATTACGCCCAGAGATCTGCCTGATCATTTAGAGAACATTTTTTTTTCTTTCTCTCCTTTGACAATGCTGATCTGTATGATTTGTGCAAGGGAGGAAGGATGGAATGATCGCACATGCATATATAACACAGGATGTTCAGAATCAGGGGAGATGAGTAATATACCACTAGTTATTAAACCCATATTTTACCCTAGACGCCAGGAAATAAAACATAAATCCCTTATTTTTTAAATTATATTATTATTATTATTATTTATTAACCACTATCTTAACAAGTTAATGAAGCTGGGGTACTGTGAATTCTGGACATTTGCCTGTTTCCCCTAAGTAAATTACTGTGTTACTGCATTTTATATGTATGTTATGATATATATCTTGTTCATTTGCCCTGCATTTGTGAGGCTCTGTGGAAAGAGTTAAAGAATGTTGAGAGACTTTTGGGACTTTGAATGAGAAGCTGGTAATTTTCCACAGCTGTCATAAGGTTTAAAGAGGAGCATGTTTTGGAGGAAAAAATCCAGACTTGTTTACCACCAAACCCAGACAGACTAACCTTTTGAATGTCTGGTTTTAACTATGTTGTTATGTCTGGAAACTTGTTTTTGTCTGGAAGAATTGCACTGTCATTGCCATTGAATATCTTTGAAACTCTAATATGTCTATGACAGACAGGAAATGAAACAATGTTTCTTATTGTGCTGAGCTTCTCCACTCCACCCCTCCCACTAAAAGATTCCAGTCTAGTTAGAAACACTTAGTGTTCTGCAATTAGGGACCAGTGCTTGAAGTTGGAGACTCATGCCAGTCTGCATAAGTGTCCAAAAGAAGACGTTAGATGGGGACGCTGAGCCACAGACCATGGGTCACCATCTCTGTGACTAAGGAGCCAACCGGACTACTGAGCTACAGACAGTGGACCTCCAGCCTTGGACCAGGGTACCAGCCTTCTGAAGAGAGAGGGACAGCTAGCTCAGGCCTTTCCTCAGCATCAAACCCTTCTACTGCCTGGGAGGAGACTGGAGAAGTCAGACCTATGCCTCACCTGTATTGTTTTGCACCTGAATTCCACCAGTAAAGGAGCCCCCTGGTTTACTGCAGATTCTGACTATCAGGAATTCCCATTGGGGTGCCCTGAAGTTCGACAGAGACCTGGGGAGATGGAAACAAGTGATACTGGAGTCTTTTTTTCTGCAAGAAATACCTGCAGAGTAGGCAGCCAGCCAGTGGTGATGTGTGCCTAGAGAAGACATCTGTAGCTGTTGCAGGGGAGTTGAGGCCAGAGCAGAAGGGATGGAAGTAGCTGCCTGGACTATGCATCCTGTAGCAGAGACCAAGCTTATATAAAAAGGGCAAGTGACTTTGTGCAATATTGTGTGCAGTGTTGTGAGGAAGGGACATACTGTGACGGATGGACACTGCTCTCCACAATAATGTGTGTTGCATTTTGGCCAATGTACCAACCAGTGGCTTCTGTTTTGCTCCAGTATTTCTGTTATATGACTCTATACAAGGGCATTTCACAGGTCTAGATGGGCACCCAATCTTAAAGACAATTTTTCTCCATCCTCTTGAGCCACATGACATCCCTACTGTGCATCCCACCTTTTAGAGTCCATCCACCATGTCAGTCCCCACTAATCATGACCTTCAGGCCATACTTTCCCATTACCACCTTGGACAGGGATTGGGCACTAACACTTGAAGTTAGGAGAACCACCGGAACCCATACAACAAATGAGACAATTTCATCTTGCTCTTGTGCAGCCTGTTTATCAGGCTAAAATGCACCTGAAATTGTAAGTTTTTGTCCACACGACTGACTATGGATTATACTGGTTTTTACATACTTCAATAAAGATGGATTCGTTTTAGAAGATCGCTGGAATTGGGAAAGATATGTCCAACACGGTCCAAAGCATGGCAGCCGTTCACATTACTATTAATCTTGGCCAGTTGAACAATTTACAACATTTTTGAACATGTCTGGAAAGGGCTGCTTCAGCACCTTCACCATCACAAGGACTTGCTCCACCACCTACACCATCACAAACCAGATTGCGGGTGGTTGATAAGACCAGAGGACAACAAGTGAGAAGGCAATCCAGCCTAGAAGGAGCTAGACAGAGAAGGCCTTCTTTTTTAGGATGGCGTGATGGTTGAATATTAGAGATGAGCGAATCGATTCTACCTATAGAGAGAGATTACGCATGTGTCCCCCTCTCGCTCTCTTTCGCTAGTCTTCTAGGACTCATATTTTTCTCTGGTATTTGAGAGGGAAAAAAAGCAGACCTTAAAGTGTTATATAGCAATTTTCAGTGCAATTGGAACATATTCGATTAGAATAAAATTGGACTGAATTGAATTTTTTTAAAGACTAAACTAATTTAACAAATTTTGCTCATCTCCATTGCATGTTTACACGAAAGCAGGCATGAACCAATATAAAATCAACCACCAATACCCAACGATTTCCACCTCTCCAGATCCTCAAATCTAAAAATACTTTCTTCACATTATAGAAAACAGTAGAAAAAACTATTTACATACTGAGGTAAAACTTGGAATGAACTTTAATGGTACTGCTATGATATTTCCACATGGGTGTGCACTCACTACGGTATACAGAGGACTGTCTAGAAGTTAGAACCCTTTGCCAAGAGGTTAACAAGAAAGTGTTGAAGAAACGCAACACTCTAAGACAATACAACATAATGGCCTCGTTAAAACCCTTATATTATTGGAGAAATGGCAGTAAAAACCTCGACTCCTTCCGGCTTTCACGGGAATATCAATGCTGATACAATATGTTTGCAGTTCCTATACTTATTTTTAAGCTGCCTCTTGAGAGTCAAAGAGCATTCGCTTCCTCACATGAAAAGCTGTTTTCTTAGCCTTTAAAATACCACAACAGATGGAGCAGATTATGCTTCGATGAAGAAGTGCTCATCATTTTTGGAGTAGCGAAACTATTACCTTTGTGATAAAATATGCTTAGAAGTAGTGTTGACTCCTTTTAAAATTAGAGGCAGTTGAACTGCTTCCTGTATTTAGATTTAAAAGGGGCTATGTCACATCGAAGACATTGCCGCCTGACTCCTTCTAGCAAAGGCTTTCCATCAAGATGTGCATCTCCCAGATGTCACTGCTAATGCCCGAGGTTCAGAAGCCAGTGCCTTACAGCACATAGACAAGGGTAGTCGGATGGCAGAAGGCACAGATATAAATATATGAAGGAGGGTTTGTTTACACTTGGGCAGATTTTATCCGATTTTTGAGGGTTTTGAGGACCTGATGAAATTTGCAATTAAAATGGAAACTTTACTATTTACTTATAAAGTGCATTAGAAACCTTACTATACTGAAGCCTTAACTTTATTCTTACACATATAAAAACATATTATAGTAGTTATATTCTTGTACATAGGAGCAGTATTATAGTAGTTATATTCTTGTACATAGGAAAAGTATTATAGCAGTTATATTCTTGTACATAGGAGGCAGTATTATAGTGGTTATATTTTTGTACATAGGAGCAGTATTATAGTAGTTATATTCTTGTACATAGGAGCAGTATTATAGTAGTTATATTCTTGTACATAGGAGGCAGTATTATAGCAGTTATATTCTTGTACATAGGACACAGTATTATAGTAGTTATATTCTTGTACATAGGAGCAGTATTATAGTAGTTATTTTCTTATACATAGGAGGCAGTATTATAGTAGCTATATTCTTGTATATAGGAGACAGTATTATAGTAATTATATTTTTGTACAAAGAGCAGTATTATAGTAGTTATATTCTTGTACATAGGAGGCAGTATTATTGTAGTTATATTCTTGTACATAGGAGCAGTATTATAGTAGTTATATTCTTATACATAAGGAGCAATATTATAGTAGTTATATTCTTGTACATAGGAGCAGTATTATAGTAGTTATATTCTTGTACATAGGAGCAGTATTATAGTAGTTATATTCTTGCACATAGGAGCAGTATTATAGTAGTTATATTCTTGTACATAGGAGCAGTATTATAGCAGTTATATTCTTGTCCATAGGAGAGGATAGACGTGTGGTGCTGAGCTCCCTGCAGGGAGGGGGCATGGCTTCTGACCCAGGTGGAGGGGAGGGGAGCTGGGCTGATGATCCTGGGAAAGCCCAGAGCTTGGAGTGCGGCCTGCAGCATGGAGATCTTGGAAGCGATGATCTGGAAATGGTGGCTGGTGAGTCTACTGAAACTTGTAGTGCTTCTAGATTAAGTACAACTGTGACAAAGAAAAGTTTATTTAAACTGGAAAGGCGCATTTCTAAGTTAAGAGATGAGATAAAGACAGAGGCTGATCCCAAGAAAAAGCTTATGAAGTATGAATGCCTGGATGACTGCACACGTGAACTTGATATATTAAAAGATAAATTAGATAAAGGTAAAAACACAATACCTAAAGTGGAAAGCTGGGCAATGGAGAAAAAGAGGGAGGCCAGAGCCCAGAATGTGAAGATAAAAGAAATCATAGAAATAAAAAGTAAAGATTACGGCGATGTGTATAATATGGTGAAGCAAGGAAACCCTCAGAGATGTGTGGGGGCAGCGCCTGGAGGGTCACTGCTTTCAGGGTCACTATGTATGGGGTCTGAGCAGTCAGTCTCTGAAAATGCTGGGAATACTATGGAGCAAAGTGAGCCATCCAACAAGGAGTTAATTGCAGTGGACTCAGCTTGTTTCTCTGGTGAAGTGAATGAGAACAGCAATCCTGTGTGTGAGCAGGCGAGTGCTTCATGTATGGACATTGTGGGTGAAACCCCGCTCAGTGCTGTGGATGAGACCCCGCTCAGTGCTGTGGATGAGACCCCGCTCAGTGCTGTGGATGAGACCCCGCTCAGTGCTGTGGATGAGACCCCGCTCAGTGCTGTGGATGAGACCCCGCTCAGTGCTGTGGAGGAGACCCCGCTCAGTGCTGTGGAGGAGACCCCGCTCAGTGCTGTGGAGGAGACCCCGCTCAGTGCTGTGGAGGAGACCCCGCTCAGTGCTGTGGAGGAGACCCCGCTCAGTGCTGTGGAGGAGACCCCGCTCAGTGCTGTGGAGGAGACCCCGCTCAGTGCTGTGGAGGAGACCCCGCTCAGTGCTGTGGATGAGACCCCGCTCAGTGCTGTGGATGAGACCCCGCTCAGTGCTGTGGATGAGACCCCGCTCAGTGCTGTGGATGAGACCCCGCTCAGTGCTGTGGAGGAGACCCCGCTCAGTGCTGTGGAGGAGACCCCGCTCAGTGCTGTGGAGGAGACCCCGCTCAGTGCTGTGGAGGAGACCCCGCTCAGTGCTGTGGAGGAGACCCCGCTCAGTGCTGTGGAGGAGACCCCGCTCAGTGCTGTGGAGGAGACCCCGCTCAGTGCTGTGGAGGAGACCCCGCTCAGTGCTGTGGAGGAGACCCCGCTCAGTGCTGTGGAGGAGACCCCGCTCAGTGCTGTGGAGGAGACCCCGGTCAGTGCTGTGGAGGAGACCCCGCTCAGTGCTGTGGATGAGACCCCGCTCAGTGCTGTGGATGAGACCCCGCTCAGTGCTGTGGATGAGACCCCGCTCAGTGCTGTGGATGAGACCCCGCTCAGTGCTGTGGATGAGACCCTGCTCAGTGCTGTGATTGAGACCCCGCTCAGTGCTGTGATTGAGACCCCGCTCAGTGCTGTGGATGAGACCCCGCTCAGTGCTGTGGATGAGACCCCGCTCAGTGCTGTGGAGGAGACCCCGCTCAGTGCTGTGGAGGAGACCCCGCTCAGTGCTGTGGAGGAGACCCCGCTCAGTGTTGTGATTGAGACCCCGCTCAGTGTTGTGATTGAGACCCCGCTCAGTGCTGTGATTGAGACCCCGCTCAGTGCTGTGATTGAGACCCCGCTGTACGGATTAAGTATACGGGTCCAGAAGAAAACCTCCCCTCTAGACTGTACATAGGGAAAGTTCTTCTGAAGGACTTCATGAAATTTAAGGCATCTGAGGTATACGCCCTGATCCATATCCCCTCCAGCAGGATCTTTGACATCAGCTTTAAGCTTCAGTATGATCTGGACTTATTCTGGAATATATACAATGACACAAAAGAACAGTCAATCTGGGAGCATCTACAGGTGATCCAGCTGTCCAAGCCTCAGGTAGTGAGGGCCACCATCTTGTTCCAGTCTGAGGTGGTGGCGCTGGCAGATCTGGAGCATTGGCTGAGCAGACAGTGTCTGTTGAAGAGTCATCCTGTAAAAATCTATGATGAGGAAGACATCTGGAATGGCGGATACACCGTTATGATACAACTAGCGCAGAGTAATGGTGTGACCAGACATCTGCCACACTCCTTCTACCTGGGCTCAGAGAGAAGGATATGCTACTACCCTGGTCAGCCGCGGCTGTGTCATAGATGTGGGGGCAGGCACCTCGCCATCAACTGCTCCCGTATTAAGTGCTCATTTTGTGGACAGTTTGGTCATTCAAAGGACGACTGTACAGGTCCAGTCATCTGTAACCTGTGTTTAGGATCTGGTCATACGTTCCGGGACTGTCCGCATGCAGATCATAATAAAGGCAGTGATGAGATTTTCTCAGAGGCCATGGAGGAAAGTCAGGAGGATGTCACTGCAAGAGCAGATACAACCCCAGAAACTGGTAGTCGTCCTGCTGAAGTAATGCAAAGTACTAGTGACCCTGCTGTAGAGAGTAGTGACCCTCCTGATGCACTACAAGTACCGGCAGAGTTGGAGACTGATAGCCAAACTACTCCATTACAAGTAACAACATCTGCTGAACCACAAATACCAGCTATTGAAAAGGCTTTGATATCCAGAAATCCTGCTGTGGAAACTAAAGTACCATCTGTAGCACTACAAGTACCAGCCACTGAAGAGGATTCTAATCTGCAGAGTAAAGTGACCAGTAAACCAGTTGCCAAACCACCTAAAGAACTGCCCTCTACGTCTACAAAGCCTGATGGTCCAGCTGCAGGGCTCAGGAAGCTCAGGAGGTCCTCTGTGGATGAAGAGGGGTTCCAGACTGTAAAAAGAAAGAACAGCACTACAGCAAAGAAAACCCCGGATCCGCCAGTGCTGGCCATAACCTCCGGGCAGTATGGTGTGCTAGGGGAAGAGGAGTCAGAAGAAAAGATTGAAATGGACTATGTTTCTTCACATAACCCTGATGGTGACCCTCTGGAAGATGAACCTGGCCCTTCAGTGTCCACCAAAAGATGGGGTTCTAAAGGTCACAGTAGTGGAAGGAGAAAAAAGAATAAGAAAAACTAAGTGACCTGGATGAGGCTGAGAATCAGCTCTATAAATGTGAACAGTGTGAAGACCAAGAACAGGCGGCAGGCGATCTACCGTCTGTCTCAGGAGAGATCTGACATCTTCTTCTTACAGGAGACTTATTTGAAGAGCAATGCTCATGTGTTTGCAGCCAAGAGAGACTGGAGACATGGAGCATCTTTCTGGTCCTTTGGGCTGGAGAGAAATTATGGTGTGGCGATTCTCTTCAATAAGATGGAAGTTGAGGTGGAGAGAGTCCTGGAGATCTGTCCGGGCCGCTGTCTGATGCTGGACTTTATACTGGACACTGTGTATTATAGAGTGATTAAGGTCTATGCTCCTCAGACTAGAAAGGAGAGGAGGGAATTGTTCCAGCAGATGAAGCCATATTGTTTTACATCCAGGGTGTTTATAATGTGCGGGGATTTTAATAGTGTCTCCTGTAATGTGGACCGTTCCAGTAGTCATAAGCAATTGAGATATGATGAGAACTTCCTTAACAATATTGTCCAGCAGGCTCATTTAGTGGATCCCTATGGTATGCGTGGCTCCAATAGAGCCTACACTTACCATAAGGCCGGTAACGCCAGTAGAATAGACCGGGTGTATATAAAACGTGAAGTGAGGAGCTCTGACTACAGGACGAGTCCCATAGAGTTCTCTGACCATTGTATGGTGAGTGTCACGCTGGATCTGGCCGGGGCCGTGGTCTGTGGTAGGGGCTACTGGAAGGTGAATGGCTCGGTGCTGCAAGATCCAGGGTTTAGAGAGGCCTTTACCACCTTCTATAATGACCGGAGGACCACCCAGTGTATGTGTGATGACACAGCGGAGTGGTGGGAGTGTATGAAGGGTGATATCAAGCAGTTTCTGATACGTGCTGCGAGGAGGCATAGTAATGTGGAGTATATGAGGTATTCTGCGCTGAGGCTGCAGCTAAGCAGGTTATATGGTAAGATCAATAGTGGTGAGAAGATAGATGGTAAGTACGTCAGCCAGATAAAGCAGGAGATGCGAGAGCAGCAGTATGACCGCCTCAAGTCTCTCAAAGCAGAGGGGCAGTTTGATAATTGGGGGGTTCACAACCCAGACCCCTATATTGCCTGTAAGAACAGAGTTAATAAGAAGCTTATGACCAGCCTGTTAGATGAGCATGGGGTGGAGCAGTCAGATCAGACTAAACTCCACAAGATTATTGGAGATTATTACAAAAATCTGTTTAAAGGCCGTCAGATAAGTGGTGACAGCATCAGAATTTACCTGAAAGGCGTCAAACTCCCTAAACTAGATCATGCACAAGCAGATGGCTTGGCCGAGCCAATAACTGAGGAGGAGGTGAAGAGGAGCATTGACTCCTTAAAAACCAAGAAGAGCCCGGGCCTGGACGCTCTGACCAGTGAATTCTATAAGGAGTTCAGAGATATATTAGCTCCAGACCTGGCGCAGGTCTATAATGATTGCCTCTCTGCCAGGAAACTTCTACAGTCACAGTATAAATCTGTTCTGGTTCTCCTGGCAAAGAAAGGAAATCTAAAAGACTTAAAAAACTGGCGTCCATTGTCCTTACTGAACACTGATTATAAGGTCTTGGCCAAGATCTTGTATCACAGGCTGAGTGCGGTGGCAGATGACCTGATCATCTCCAACCAGACGTGTGGTGTGAAAGGCCGGACTATAGAGGACTCATTGCTGCTGGTGAGGGAAGCGGTGACGTACATCAGGCAGCACAGTGGAGGAGCATATGTGGTTGGGTTAGACCAGAGCAAGGCCTTTGACAGAGTCCATCATGACTACCTGTACCAGGTGTTGTTGGAGTATGGCCTTCCTGCACGCTTCGTACAATGGCTGCAGGTTCTTTATAAGGAGGCAGTAAGCCAGCCTCTGATTAATGGTCACTTGGCAGAACCCTTTAGGATCATGTCTGGTGTAAGGCAGGGCTGCCCTCTAAGCCCATTATTGTACGTCTTCAGTCTGGATCCTTTTTTAAGAAAGTTGCAGGATAATAGAAATCTCTTGGGGTTAGAATGTCACCTACAGAGTAAAAGAGTGGACATAAAGTTCTGTGCTTATGCGGACGATGTGACTGTTCTGGTCTCGTCTAGTGAGGCGTTGTGGCTGGGGGGTGACCATGGGGTCTTCTCAGTGCCCTTTAGAACAGTGCAGGACAAGATAAAGATTTTTTGGGGTTCATTTTGGAACTGAAGATGATGGGAAGGTGAACTGGGAGGAGAAGCTGGCGGTGTGTGAGCAGAAGGTGCAGTGCTGGAGGCACTGGAAGCTGACTTATCAGGAGAAGATCCGCCTGCTGAAAAGCTTCCTTCTCCTGCTATTCCTCTATGTCAGTGTAGTGTTCCCAGTGCCCGATAAGTTACTTACCAGACTGACCAATATCTTCTTCCACTTCTTGTGGGGTAATAGGGTGAATATAGTCAGGAGGAACATTGTCTATCTCCCCCAGAAGGAGGGCGGCCTGTCCATGCCCTGCCCAGAGCTCTTCTTTAACCTAATGTTTCTGATGAGGAATTTCTCATTTTGTAAGAGTTCAGAGTTGAAGCTGTGGAGTTGTCTGTTTAAGAACCAGATCCAGCAGTTTGTGTCTGTGTGGTCGGTAGGTGACCCCATTAAGAGGATCTCGGGGCGCATTAAGAATAACGTTTCCTGGTATGCGGTACAAGCAATTAGCAAGATCATTAAATGGAAAATCTTATATGGTGAGGTAAAGCAACTCAGTAGGAAAGAGATGTATAAGAACCTGCTGTCGTCTCAGTTTAGTGCCCATATTCAGCTGAGGAACGCCCCGAGCCTGGATGTAAAACAGGCTGTGAAAATCCTGGAGGACCCCAGAGTCCCCGCTCACATGAAGGATGTGTCATGGCTGGCATTTCATGGTAAAATGTATGTCAGGGAGAATCTAAAGTGTAGAAATGTGCCAGACAGATCCTGCCCTAGAGAGCAATGCCGTCAGGTACTGGAGACCATGGAGCATCTTCTGCTGGACTGTCCGTTCAGTGTCCAGGTATGGGAGGCCGTGTCACGGTCCCTTCAGTTACCACATCTAGTGGGGCAGCTGTATAATCAGCTCTTGTATGGAGACTTCTCCCCAGATCTCAGACAATACAGCAGAAGTTCCCTGTATGTAGTGAATGTGGTGACCATGTACCATCTGTGGTGTGCACGGTGCTGCCTGGTCATCAACAGAGAGCTCCTGACCTGTGATAACATCTTATATAATATCCTTGAAAGTCTGAAGATGATATATAAGAAAGACCTGAAAAATAACCGCAATAACGTGTACTGGAGGAACATCCATGTGTCAGCAATTGTATAATGCGTTGTGATGTGTATTATGAAAGTGATGTCACTTTATATTTATTCTTTTCTATGATTTTATAGTAAGTGTATTGTAATATTTTGTTGCCTGTTTTTAAATAAAAAGATCATTATAGCAGTTATATTCTTGTACATATGAGCAGTATTATAGTAGTTATATTCTTGCTCACAGGGGCAATATTATAGTAGTTATATTCTTGTACATAGGAGCAGTATTATAGTAGTAATATTCTTGTACATAGGAGCAGCATTATAGTAGTTATATTCTTGTACATAGGAGGCAGTATTATAGTAGTTATATTCTTTTACATAGGAGCAACATTATAGTAGTTATATTCTTGCTCACAGGGGCAGTATTATAGTAGTTATATTCTTGTACATAGGAGGCAGTATTAGAGTAGTTATATTCTTGTACATAGGAGGCAGTATTATAGTAGTTATATTCTTTTACATAGGAGCAACATTATAGTAGTTATATTCTTGCTCACAGGGGCAGTATTATAGTAGTTACAGTATATTCTTGTACATAGGAGGCAGTATTAGAGTAGTTATATTCTTGTACATAGGAGGCAGTATTATAGTAGTTATATACTTGCCCATAGGGGCAGTATTATAGTAGTTATATTCTTGTACATAGGAGGCAGTATTATAGTTGTTATATTCTTGTACATAGGAGCAACATTATAGTAGTTATAGTCTTGCTCACAGGGGCAGTATTATAGTAGTTATATTCTTGTACATAAGAGGCAGAATTATAGTAGTTATATTCTTGTACATAGGAGGCTGTATTATAGTGGTTATATTCTTGTATATAGGGGCAGTATTATAGTAGTTATATTCTTGTACATAGGATGCAGTATTATATTATTTATATTCTTGTACAATAAATAGTTATATTCTTACACATAGTGTCAGTATTCTAGCAGTTACAGTATATTCAATTATTTAGAATTCAATTTTCTTTTTATATTTTTTGTCCTGTAAAGCAGTAATACATTTTCAGCATAAGGCCTCATGCACACGGCCGTTTTTTTTGCTCCGCATCCGAGCTGCAGTTTTTGAGGCTCGGATGCGGACCCATTCACTTCAATAGGGCCACAAAAGATGCAGACATCACTCCGTGTGCTGTCCACATTCGTTGCTACGTTCCGTGGCCCCGCCAAAAAAATAGAACAAGTCCTATTCTTGTCCGTTTTGCAGACAAGAATAGGCATTTCTACAATGGGCCGCCCGTTCCGTTCCACAAATTGCATAAGGCTCACGGGCGACTTCAGTTTTTTGTGGATCTGCGGTTTGCGGACCGTAAAAAACTGAACGGTCGTGTGCATGAGGCCTATGCTGGTACGTTTTTTCTGTGTTTTACACTGGCACGCAATTAGCCATGAAACTCTAAATTCCCATGTGCTCCTCCATTTAAAATATTCAAGTCTGCAGATGTAGTATTTTAGCAGAACTGTAGTGCTCATTACTCAGCAAGCTCCTCCAGTTTATAAAGAAGCTTGTTCTCAATCCTGAAGATCCTGAAGCATAATGGGATGTGGAATTCACCATTAATGCTATTTATGTAACACTACTATTGTTCTCACAATTTCCAACCATCAACTGTTACACTTGACACTAATATTCCTTGCAACTGGACTTGTTCTTGAAAAACTTATTCCATGCAAAAACTTACTCTATGCACATTTTGCTCTCCATTCATAGAATGTTTTCCTCGTCTAACATCCCAAATAGCTTTCCATAAAAGAAATTCACATTCTTGTTACAGTAGTTATCAACATGGAAAGATTGAAAATGTTACTGCCCCTAGGAATTCTGCGCAAGATTTTAAAGAACAATTAGTTTCGTAGAATGGATCTGGCTGGAGATTCAGAGCCTTGGAAAAGATAAGCATGACAATGTATAGAAGCTAATAGATAAAAATGGCAGCCGCTATCTAGAGATTGAAATTTGAATGACAATAACCTTTAATATGCCATATCTCTGTGGAACAAGCAAGTAAAACAATGGCCATGTATTTTATATATGTATTTTCCAGTATAATATCCAGTTATTAGTATTCATGAAAGGGATTAGAATGACTATGTAAAAATACCCTGAATAGAAATAATTAAATTTCATAAAATAGGATATTTTAATAGCAACTGGGATTAACTACTGTGTGTAATGTTAAAGAAAAAGAAAAAAAGAGTTTTATGCTTCCAAAAGACGGAGTTTAATTCTGTAGATACAAGTGCCGTATTCTGATTAAGACCCCTTTCACACGAGTTTTCCGCGAGGGTGCAATGCATGACGTGAACGCATTGCACCCGCACTGAATCCTGACCCATTAATTTCAATAGGTCTGTATACATAAGTGTTGTTTTTCACGCATCACTTGTGCGTTGCGTGAAAATCACAGCATGTTCTATATTCTGCGCTTTTCACGCAGCCCTGGCCCCAGAGAAGTGAATGGGGCTGTGGGAAAAATGCATTGCATCCGCAAGCAAGTGCGGGTGCGATGCGTTTTTTTACTGATGGTTGCTAAGAGATGTTGTTTGTAAACCTTCAGTTTTTTTATCACGCGCGTGAAAAGCGCATCAAAACGCCATGCACTTGCGCGGAAAAAACTGAACAACTGAACTTGCTTGCAAAATCGCGCGTTTTTAACTGAGCGCATCCGGGATGCATCCAGACCTAATCCATCACGCTCGTGTGAAAGGGGCCTAAGGGTACTTTCACACTTGCGGCAGGATGGATCCGACAGGCTGTTCACCTTGTCGGATCCGTCCTTCCGCTATTTCGCCGTGCCGCCGGACTGCTGCTCCGTCCAAAATAAACTATAATGGGGACGGGTTCGGCGCTCCGGCGCAGTACGGCAGTGCACGGCGAAAGGCCGCCGGACTAAAAGTCCTGCATGTTCGACTTTTTAGTCTGGCGGCCTCTGACCGTGAACTTCCGTACATGCAAATCATGTTCTTCTATTCTGAATAATCTGTATAAAATCCTATAAGTATGGCCTGGTAACAGCAAATGAATTCTTAATATTGCGCCTTACAAATTAAATTTAGCCCCAAAAGAACCTTGAGGATTTAATAAATAGAGATGAGTGAATTTCTTATTTGATTCAGCCATCCTATTCGATTCGGGTCCGAATAAATTTGACCCGGATCGAAATTTCACTCCCTCTCTCTCTCTGCCTCTACCAAGTTCTCCCGAACTGAATCACATAAAATTAGGTTTTGGTTGAATGTTTTGGAAAAATTTGGTTTGAATTTCTGAATTTTTAAGCCCTTCCCGACCAGCGCCGTAAAGGGACATCCCGACCAGCACCGTAGTACTACGGCGTGGTGATCGGGTGGGTGCAGGAGCTGCGCACGCCCAATCAACTGCATCGGACTGGCTGTTCCTGTTAGCCGGACCCTTGCTGTATGTGCAGGCATCGGTGAAAACACTGATGCCGACACATTAACCCTCACTATGCCTCACTATAGACATACAGTATTAGTTATCATCATGTCCGGAGCAACCTCCTCTATACAAATATCACCTGAGATGCCCCCTCAGGTAAATTCTGTAAGAATTATTTTTTTTTTAACTATGCCAACACAGCTATTTTTTGTCACCTTGCCTCACAGAAAGTGTAACACCAAGCGATCAAAAAGTCTTATGTACCCCAAAATGGTACCAATCAAACCAACATCTCATCCCACAAAATATGAGACCCTACCTAAGACAATCGCCAGAAGAAAAAAAATAGGGCAGTCAGAAAATGGCAACACAAAAACAAGATTTCATTCTGTTCAAAAATGCATTTACTGTGTAAAACTTACCCAATATGTCTATTATTTTTATTTTAGTTATCACTGCATCCATAACAACCTACTCTAAAAAAAATATCACATTATATGCCCCCTCAGGTGAATATATAATAATAATTTTTCTTTTTAAAGCTACGCCAAAACAGCCTTTTTTTCACCTTGCCTCACAAAAAGTGTAATACCAAGCGATCAAAAAGTCTTATGTACCCAAAAATGGTACCTATGAAAAGGTCACCTTATCCCTCAAAAAATGAGCCCCCACATAAGACAATCACACAAAAAATAAAAATCAATGGCACCCATAAACCAATTCATCAAAATCTGCGTAGCAAAATCCATATGGCTCTCCTTCTGTTCTGAGTCCTGCCATGTGCCCCCACAGCAGTTTACCACCACATATGGGGTGTTGCTGTATTCAGGAGAAAATGGGTAACAAATTTCTGGGTGCTTTTTCTCCTGTGACACCTTGTGAAAATGAAAAATTTGGGGCTAAAGCAACATTTTATTGGAACAAATGAAAAATTCATTTTCACAGCCAAGTGTTTTCAAATTCTGTAAAATGCTTAGGGGGTCAAAGTGCTCAGTGCCCCCTTAATATATTCTTTGAAGGGTGTAGTTTCCAAAATGGGGTCACTTTTGAGGGTTTCCACTGTAGGGGTACATCAGGGTCTCTTCAAATACAAAATGGTGCCCAAAAACCATTCTAGCAAAATCTGCCTCCAAAATCCATATGGAGCCATTTTCCTTCTGACCACTGCCACGTGCCCATAGAGCAGTTTACCACCACATATGCTGCATTTCTGTAAACTGCAGAATCAGAGTAATACATATTGAGGTTTAGTTTGCTGTTGACCCTTGCTGTGTTGCAATAGCAAAAATGAATTAAGATGAAAAATCTGCATAAAAATGGAAATTTTGAAATTTTGCCTCAATTTTCCTTTAATTCTTGTAGAACACAAAGGGTTAACAAAGTTTGTAACATCAGTTTTAAATAAATTGAGGGGTGTAGTTTCTAAAATTGGCTCGTTTATGGGTGGT